>NC_022020.1:1249311-1315988 GCF_000317375.1 Microtus ochrogaster
TGGCCGCTTTTTTAAAGGGAGAGAGACCACGCCCCAATGGGCGGGTATCTCAGCGGCTATAGGCTGGAGGAGCGGAAGGACCTCCCGCAACAACAGAGGACTTTACAGATGGCAGGTTTGGAATGACCTTGGGAGCCAGTTATGAGAGGTGGAAGCTCCAGCTGTGTTAATAGAGCCATGGGCAAGCCATCCCAGGAAGTCCAGGAGACGTTGTTGATGATAGTGAAGAGCTGACTTGTACTGATGGTTTCAACCCCTACTAATGATTTTAGAGGAATATGGGGACCCTGAAGGAAAATTCAAGCAGAAGAAAAGTGGATGAGCATACAGTGGAAAGATCCATCTCCTGGTTGTTAAATCTCAATCTAAGAAGATTATCAGGTGACTAGGATGGACCCTTCTGGTGCTTTAGGGCAAGTGAAGCTATGTGAAATACAATCTGCAGTTTAATAAAATGCATCTGAATGAGAGAGCAAAGCATGAATGAATTAATGCAAAGACCTCTGCAGAAGGCAGCTGCACACAGAGAAGCTGTGTGTTACTCTACAGACTTTGGAGCATCAGGCAGGTAAGGTTCCTTTCTGGGAGGGAGAATTTGGATGCATCATGTCAGGTTTGAGTCTTTATAGGGTGGCTAGATTTGTGGGGCAGTGACTTGAGAGAAGAAAGATTCTAAGTAAAAAAATAAGAAGATGGAAGGTACATTTGTGCTATTTTAACAGAGGTGGCAAAATGGGCTTGAAAGACAATAAGAAGATGGAGTTTAAAAATAAAAATAGTTTTTTTTAAAAAAAACTATGTTCCTGGAAATACTAGATTCTTGTACTATTAAAAAGGAGCTGAAAACAAAAGGTGTCAGATCTTCTTATTGTATTGTGTAGCTACATATGTTGGATACACAGGTACTTTGTTGCATGTTGCATACATATATTTGTTGAGGAAAAACCCTAAGCCTATCATAAAAGCAAAATACAAGATGATTAGTTCACAAATGCCTGCAGTGATAAGTTGCAAACAGATTGTAAAGTCCTTGCAAAGACTAAAGTTAGAGGACATAAAAATAGCAGCCTGCAAAGATCCACCTGGGTTTGAAAGACTAAGGAAAACTAAGCTGTTATTTAAAATACTAGCTCAGAAGCAACAAAGGCTTGTTTTCCTAAATAAGACTTAACTATCATAGTGATGCAAAGAAGTCTGCTTATGTTTTAATTCATTTTATCTCTGCTCTATTTCTTTTGTAAATGAATGTATTGCATGGTATAGAATGGTGTCTTATATTCTCATTGCACAGACTCTTGATTCTCTGCGAACTCAGAATTCTTTAAGGTATGGAGCATGAGAGATACCCTGTAGATCTACTGGTGAGAAAGACGGCTGATTTCTGCTCCGATGGTTTGGGCTCTCAGGTCTGAATAACAGGAATGCTGTTCATGGCACCTGGACACAAACCTAGAGAACATCTTGTTCTTCTGACTTCTCATTCTCAGCTCTTTCTCAGGACGATCTCATTTTGCTCTCTGAGCCATTAGTGCTATCACCCTGAGTTCCGGTTAAAGGGCATCCCTTGCGTGCCTTGGCATGCTTCCCAGATACGTGTTTCATCCGAAATATAGAGACCAAATTACCAATAAAGAAATTATGAGTGACTGCCCCTGCTCTGTCTCTGTCATCCTCCTCCACAGTTGAATACTCTTCATTGTGAGAGACTCGTTTTTTTCCTGCAATTCAGCTTAAATTTTCCTTCACTTGGCTTCCTCGCATCACTCCTAATTATAGTCTAATAAAGCCCTTGGATTGCTGTGAGCGATTTCCATCCTTTCCTGCTCCCACCTCAGTACTTCTTCAGAGGTTTCCTAGGCCCAGAACCACATTGTGCAAAATGGTGACCAGGTCTTAAAAAGTTTATTCCACAGGTTAAGATTCAGGAGTGTGAGACCCCATTCTCAAGAGCTTCTCTCCACTTCCAACCATATGCTTTATCCTAAATTAAGAAAATGGATTGTAAAAGTGTCTGAGATGAAGGACTTTTGGAATAAAGCAGAAGTCGTGGATATCAGTCTGTAGACTATGCCTCCAAAACGCATTTCCATAGCTTGTCGGCCTACACATCTAGTCGTTGAGGTTTCTGGCTCTAGAAAGAGGAATTCAGACAACACTGCATCCTCAAGAGAGTCCCTACCCCCACTGCAATTCACAGCTGTAATGAGATCTCATCCCCTAAGGAACAAATTACCCTTTGCCCCCGGAATAAAATAGCAAGGGAGAAGTTAGGGGCAATCATAGGTTGTTAATTGTGTGATCTTGGGGAAAATGCTGAGCCATGTATTTTTATTTTGAAGTTTCAAGATTCAAAACTTCAAAACAAAAGATTTAATAACTCATTAATATGTGAGATGGTGAAGTCTGTTTGTGTTCTCAATCCATATTTTGTTAATATTCACTGGGGCAGCAGTTTTAAAAAATAAAGTTAAGACTAGAATATCATTCGGGAGCTTCCTGAGATGAGAATTGATTTAGAATGGACTTCCAATGAGAGGTAGAACTTAGGTGCAGACTCTGATAAAGAACAACCAAGTTGATAAACACTTAAATAAGGCTTAGAGTTTCTAAAAATAAAGGCTTTATTTGCACTGCCTCTGTTCTATGTGTGTGAAACATCAAGATGTGGGTTCCAACGTTAAAAACCCAAGGTCTTATGGGTAGCTCCAAATAGCTTGGCTGTGAAGTTATATTTTTACCTTTCTTGTTTATACCTCAGCATCATAGTTGAGTCCCCTCCTCCCATCCCTCCGCCGCTGCCACCATCATGTCTGCCACTCTACCTCACTTATCCTACTCATCCATAAATCATGAAGACCTTAAGTAGCACTTTGTAGAATGGATAACTAGAGACAAATAAAGTTAGTTTTATTAATGACCTCAGGTTAGGGACAATGACATGAGCTTTCCAGTGTTGTGGGAATCAATCAGGACAGCCTGACTCTAGGGACATTTCAACTGGCTTGCAGACACCTTCAATGACAGAGAAAGGGAGGTGGTAGCCCTCCCATTGAATACTTCTGGCTTGCAAATCAAACATGATTTATCTACATTAGCGGGCTTCTTCTTTGTCTTATTATCCCAGCCACAGCTTGTGACCCAGGCTGGCTCTCCTGCCTTTTAATAAACAGATTTAATAGGACTGATAGTTTGGCAATTTGTAGAGTAAATTAGATTTAATTTGGCCTGAATGCCACTGGTTTCTCATATTGTTCAAAACAATCTTATCCAGGAAGGCGTGTCACCCCAACACATTATCTTCAGTGCTGCTGGAAACATCCAACTGCCAGATCTACATAAGAGGATGTTCTCCAGCAAGACTACACTCTTGTCCTTGTTTCCTGTGACTTAAATCACAGGAATATGGGTTGGGTGTAGTGTCGATCTCATAATGAACACGAAGCAAATGGCAGCTCCATTGCATCTTCTCTATTCCTGTCTTTTCAGGGTAAAAAACTGAAGACACCATTTCTACTCACAAGAAAGCATCAATGTTGCAGGATTTGACATAAAATAATCCTAAAATATGATATACACGTCAGAGCATTCTCAGAGCATGCGTAATTTTACTGATTCGGCTGATTGAAGCCCAGATTACTCTATTGTGCCAAGAAGCAGTGAATGGTTCAGGACTGTGGATCTGACCATCTGCCCCTACACTAAACAGTCCCAGTCTTGCATTTAGAAATCTATAGCATCCACTGTCTTTTTTTTATGATAAAAAGCTATTATTCCACAGTGTTGGGGGTGGAATTCTACCTTCCTTTACCTCTGAAGTTTTTATTTTAATTACAGTGTTCTGACTCTGGTTCCTTTGAATTTCCTGTGCCCACGATGGGTCGTGAAAAGTTTAAGCCCCCATGAGGCTACTTCTCTTCCGTCATAACAGGCCATAGTCCAAAGCAGCATCTTCTGCCATCAAGGAACTGAAACAGAGTCCCCAGTCAACCCATAATAATATCAGGGAGGAAGAAAATGTGAAGTAATAAGGACTCTGGTTACTTGTGAGTTCTGTGTAGCTCAACCTACCTTGGAGAGATTCCATTCACCATCATGAAATTTGAACAATCTGATAGTTCACAAACCTGAACATGAAAAAATAGTAAGTTTTTGTCACCTGTTTATAATTCCAAGTAACCTATCAGAGGCTTTTATCTATAGACCAAGTACATTAAAATGTGTCAAATGAATGGAATCTGTAGTTGATATTTAGAATTTATCTTTTGAGTCTGTATGTGTCATACATGGGTAATCCTTACAGGCAGTGCCTTCTGCAAAAACAATGAACTATCTTTTCCACTGTGGAAACACGCCAATGCAATCAACCTGCCTCCGGGTAGCTGGCTGCTCACTCTGGGGAATGGTGCCATGCCAGAGTTGGCCTCTGCTGTGAGCAGATTGGGTACTCAGCAGTGACTCCAGCCAGGTCAGCATTGTGAGGTGAAGCACATGTCACCGTGCCTATGTATTCTCTGCATCCCTGCCACTATGGCCATTTTACTGATGAACATATTAGACAATGACAGGAGTGGCTGGGGAAATAAGTCAGCTAGTATCTACAGAACAGATCCTTTTAAACATATAGTTACCACAATTCCACCTTTCTGGGATCATCCTCTGCTGATCATTTATATAGTCACAAATATTTCCCACTGGATACTTATTCAGATATCTTTACATACTTATCTTTTTTCCCTTAACTGTGTTGCAAGAACTTTCTACTCACACTCATTTCAAATCTGACACTATCGTGATAAGTTATTTGTATTCTATAATTGGTGTATATCATGTAACTCTTGCCAAACTCTTTCTGGATACCACTCAACATATGAGAGTTAAGCAGATTTGCATTAGTTATGGTATGGTCTCTCAGAGTCATCAAAAATGGGGCTATCATGCCATACACTTACATTCTATCGTGGTGACTGAATATCACACAGAATCATATGTAGGACACAAATCCATGATTTCATTTGGAACTAATGAGTAAGAGAAAATTTCCTAAGAGTCAATAAGTTTATAGGAAATAGCACATCAACAGTAGAACCCATGAATATCTGACTTCCTCAAGTAACACACATGAGTCCAAGTCATGACTTGGTGGGGCAGAGTGCTAATTTATGTTGGGAAACCTGCGCTGAATAATAACTTGTTGATCCAAGGACAAGCATCAGTCTTTTTGAAATCCCACAGATCAGTCAAAATTTATACATGAATGGAAGACTAATTAGAGAGCAAATATGGTTTGATTCCAAAGTCTTAAGGAAAGAATTTGCAACAAAATCCACACATCAACCCTACCTTCCACCAAACTGGGATCTCAAGGTCAAAACAGGAGCACTGTTTATAGCAACTTAGACCTATTGCAAATACACCAGGTTTTTTTCTGAGCTCCAACTCTGAATTAGCAACTGCCTGTGTCACTCAGTAAGTGGCCAGAGAAGAACAATTATTGGTTGTCTTTAAATGCAACAGTGTCTACCACAGTACCACCACTTGGAGTGTTGAAGAGTTTGTTTTCCACTGTCTAGCATTAAGCATTTTACTGTGTATCCATAGAAGGGGTTACTTCCTAATTACTGACTCTGATAATCATAATACTATCTGTACAGTCGACCCCTGTGAGCTTGTATGTAGAAATAAAATAATCAAAGAATAGGAATGGAGGGCAAGAAGTGCAAATATAAGATTCAGACTGAGGATAAAATCATCATGTGAGTTCTTACTGCCTTTGACCTTGAAAGAATCTTGAAGAAGGCAAGAACCTTCATATCTGAATTAAGCACACACACCTGATCAAGGATTTAGAAGAGTAACACCTCCAGACCTCCCATTAGGTTCTCTTTAATAACGTATCCAAACCAAAAGCATACAGGAATTAAATTCAATCTCGCTGAACTCCTATTATAAAGCCACTCCCGCCTATCACCAGTTATTACTGCTAAACTTTTCTTCTTCTCATGAGTTCAGTAGAAAAGTTGCATTATCAGGCAAACTCATGTTATCTAGGAAGGAAGCATCATTTCATAATGTAAACCTGGCTTCCATTATGTTCTTGAGAGACAAATCCCTTATCACATTTTGGGTTGAAGCCTGGTTTTACAGGAGGGCAACCAAATCCCCATCACCCAACTAGTATGTGTGGGACTGCAGGCAAAAACAAGGAATTAATGAACACTCCTCAGATTCTGAATCTTTAGACAGCAAAGCAAAAATCCTTGTAAAATCTATACCAAGAGCAAGCTGTGTGACATTAGAGTCCTTTCTATAAGAGAGGGACAGAAGGAAAAGGGGGAGAGCACAAAAAAACAGGAGAAAGCATAAGGAAAAATCACCCCCTGATTGTGTGGGATTGGAGACAGGTATTCTCCAGTCACCCAAGCGAGGGTAGGGTCATAGGTGAGCGTGATTGGTGATTGCTTATAAACGTACTATCCTTTATCAAAGAATCAATCCCAATGAAAGAATTATAGAATACAATGTACAGAGGGCTCAAAAATGGGACGATCTTCATCATCAACTACATAAATCAGTTCTCCAAGATTTCTGAGCTAACCTTGAAACTCGAATGGTTCAGAGACACTCTGAGAAGTAAAATCAGACTGTAAATTAGTCACACTGGTTTCTATAGTACTGTAAGGCTGGCACACACAGTAAAGAAATCTAGTGTCCAGATCTGCCCCTGACCTTTCCTTTGACTTGAAGAACATCAAATCGCAATCTCCCACTCCCTGTGCCCTGGACCTCCTTACATGAAAGCAATGTCCTTCTGATCACAGCTCAGGCACACCAACAAACACTGAAGGAATTCACAGAGTCCCAGGGGGGCCCACAGGAGAAAATCCTAACTGTGCTGCAGCTCCACTCTCAGCAGGCATCCCTGCACTACAGGATTCTTACCCAGCATGGCCTTGGGTCATCCATAGAACTGCAGAATATATTTTCCTTCATGTGTTTACTAATAGGAAAAAAAAACAAGACAAAATGTTAAACATGACTGAAAATGTAAGACAGGATTTATTTTTTTTAAAGCAGTTTAGAATAAAATTTAGATTTCTTATACTTTAGTTCATAGCATGAAACTATCTGAATGAGTTCTGCAGAATCCTTGGGCCTTTGGCATCCCTAACTGTGGAGAATGGCAGGGACTGAGTCAGAACTGCCTTCCTTTGTCATCCCAGCTACATCATTATTCTGAATACTAAGTGCTGTCTTGTGGTGTCCTGAAGGAAGGGCTGAGGCAAGCCACTGAAAGTCAGGACTAGAGGAGAATGTGAGCCCATTGTCCAGAGGCTTATCTGAGGCTAAGCAGGTGAACTAGCCCATCCTGGGATGATCCCCTGATTACCTAGGCCCCAGTGAACAGCATTCCTTAGCCCCTCTTGTGTCTCTCTAAATGCTCTGTTCAGTTGGGACAGACTCACAGATATCAAATACTTATTATTGAGTGTGAATGCAGACGTAGACAGCCCCCACCTCAGCGAAGGGCTGCTATAGCCCTTATATTGCCTGATGCTGCAAAAGGAAGTGGAAAAACTCGTTCCTAGGAGCCAAGGCTTTGCTATCTCTACTTTGATTATTTCACAAAGGGGGATCTTTTTTTCTACTTCTAGGGAATGAGAGCATCCCTGAAGGCCTTCCACTGAGTTTTATGCCCTAAGGCAAAGCTCTAGAAGGTTGAATTATCTGAAGTGAGGAGAAGGTTGGAAGAGACCAAATATCGAAGATGATTAAAACAGAGACGGCATCTTCGTTTCTTCCTCATCTCCATCCTCTCTTTGTGCCCTGTTTTTATAGAGTCTAGATACACAGCAGACCTACCAAGAGGAACCAGTAACTGCACAGAACAAATGGAATCGTCCTGGTAACCCATCCCAAAGGACAGTGCGAATCCATATGTTCTGAGATTCGGAAATTGCCTCTTGATCTGAAATAAAAAGAAGCAGGGAGCAAAGGAGAAAGTACCAGCAGGGTGATGGCATCCCAGCAGCCCCAGTGGGCTGGGCTCATTGGGAGCACTTCTAGAAGAATAAGCACAATCAGGTCAGACCTTGGGGACTCTCAGGGAAGCTATCCCTGCCTGAAGCTGCTCTGCTGAGAGAGATCCACCTGCTCCGTTTATGGTCCAGCTCCATCTGGCTATCAGCACTGGGGCCCAGCTGCTCACTTAATCCTGGAGACCTACTCCAGACCATGGGGAATAAGTAGTGGACAGCCAAGATGCCACGAAGGTGGCACCTCACACACATGCCCTTCCAGATCTAGATTGCTAATCTATTATGCTGCCAAGTTCAATGCTTTCCTTCTCTGAATGTGCCAAAGGCACAAAAAGCTGGAATGAATCTGTCGATAGATCTATTGGTACTCCAAAAGGTGATTTAATCTCTTATTTGGAAAATACTATGATAGCCTTATGAAGATAATATGTGTGTCTCTCTATGTGAGAGAGAAGGAGACAGAAAGGGACAGAACACGGTAACAAAAGGGAGGAATAAACATACTCAGGTATGGAATCCATTTCATAAGCAGTTGCAGAAACACCTAGATTCTCATGAACTGGAAGTCTAGTGGAGTGGGGGACCCTAACACTGCTAGGAGCTGAGGTGATGTGTGATTCAGGGTGATGGACACCCCTTCCCAAGCCTTTCCTGTTTCCCAGGCTTGCACTGCAAAGGTCTGTGTGTAAGTACATTAAAATAAGAAAAGTCAAATAAATAAAATGAATCATTATCTAGTAATGATCACCAATACCATCATCACCATCACTACCACTATCATTATCATCATTCAATCCAGAGGATGACAGGCAATACTAGTGATAAATAGCCACCATTATAATTACCTAGAAGATACGGTCAAAACGCCTAACCCTTATTTCCCCCTCCCCCCCCCACATCATTGCCTATGTACTTTCTGCGATGAATCCAAGTTGACTTGAAGAGCATTGTTGTTATTTAACCATAAAGCTTGATTGGCATGAAGTCTACAAATAAGGAATCTCCCTCAATATATACTAAACTACCTCCACCCTGAGGCAATGGCAAGGGTATAAAGAAGATTTTACATGCCTTCGCAGATAGAACACTTAATTCCATCTCAAGCTTGTCCTTAGAGTCCACTCTCTTTTTATAGGGTTGTAGTAACCTGGGTCTCCTCTCAGTGAAGCATCCAAAGTCCAGGAATTGACTGGGGTTAACAAAATATGGGACATAATAAAACCAGAAAGTGTGTTTCCTGTTCTCTTAGGGTCCCAATCCCACTTGATCTAATGAGAAAAGATTCGCTGGTGACTTCTGCTTCTGGGTATCTCTCTGAGCTCTTCTGCAGCAGTACAGCACAACTACTGACTTTCTGCTCTGTGCTCATCACTTCCGCTCAGGCCATCCGTTTCTAACTTTCCTCCTTCCCATCATCCTCTATGTTATCTCCTTTATCCTTCTTCTAAAGGCCAATGTAGACATTCACAAAAGCAGCTTTGGATTTTCCCTTTCTGTCTCACCTGATATAATAGCTATTTAAAGAAATAAAATAACAGTTCATAACTTGTCTCACTTTCTCATTTCTGAATAAACACTTGCATTCTGCCCACTGACACTGGGCACCTCAAGGGGAATAGAAGGAGCAAGAGACCATTGCCAGTCTCTGGACATCGTGATTTCCATGAATGAAAATCATGCAAAGGTGATCATTTGCACTCTCTGCTTGGTGCCCCTTCCATCTTTCTGCCCCTTCTCAGGACCCTTAGAAAGGCTCAAACCTTCTGGGTCTCAGAAACCAATGGGAAAATCTATTAAAGACAGTGTTTGTAGGGTTATGACTTTCTAATTCTTCCATACAACCTTTCTCTATTTTTCAAGTGAGAAAATATTTTTACTTGCACCCTATTTAATCTGGAAAAAAAATAAACAAATGAATAAATACCACACAGTCTACATCTTAAAACTTCTCTTGACAAACATCTGGGATTTGCTATTATCATTCGTTTAGATTTGAGCTGATTTCAAAGAAAGATTCTAATAGAGTGGTTGTGAGTTTGTGCATCCATTCATACCCCTTTTAAAGTAATATTTTCACATTTCATCAACCCCTGCTGACCACAAAATAATGCTTTTTTCTTTAATTATGCATATACTGGCATTCCTATTTGTAGGAGCAATTTATTTTCTTGGTTTTTTTTTTTCTGTTTTGTATTTATTCCTTTGTCTTTTATTTGTAATTTTTGCTTTCTCTTCCATCTTGCTTAGGATATTCTTTTGAATGTATCATTAATTCAACAGAGAAATGATCAATTTGAATACTGAATGAAAAGCCATGTGAATTCTTAAGCAGTTAGCATCTTCCCCTATTTATTTCATCATCTTTCAACTTTCAGAATTCAGGTTGCTGCTTTAGCTTTCTGTCTGTAGTTCTATGGATACATTCTTGCTGTGTGTGTTTGTGTGGTTCTTTGTAAATATGAAATTATTTTTCCTGCTATTTCCAATAATGCACCAAGTATACATTTGCCTTCCTCTGTAATTATCAAAACTGAGATCAAGTCAATATATCTCTAGCTGATGACTGTTCTTCTTACATTACCACCCATCCCCTCTTTTACAGAGACTTAATTCCTGGTTTTTGCAGAGTGGGTTTCTGAGATTTCTTGTTTCTGGAATGTATTTAGCTCTTCAGCCTCTGATGTCCCTCTCCTTTGTGCTTAGAAGACAGTTTTGGCTTTTTCTATTTTTTTTTTTTTGGTATCTTTTGCAGGGCATGTATACGAGTGTCAAAACAAACAACAAACTAGAAGCATTTGTGTTTAAGTAGGTAATACAAGGCTCTTGAAAAGTGTAGAGACTGGTTGGTGAATGATCAGGTGTTTTTGACATTACCTGAGCATGACAGAGGTTCTAGTCTCCTCTGGCTAAGGGAGGAGCAATACCAAAGGCAGTTAGGCAGCTTTACAATCAGGCATATTTGAAGCTACTTTTGAAGCTCATTTATCTGGATCTGTATGGTCAGAAATGTGAGGGTGCCTTCCTACAGCTGGATGGGTTTTTTTCTGGTATGTGCCTCTGAATTACCAAGGCTACAAAAGTAAAGACATTCCCCCTGACCCCAACATACTCTCAACAGGTAGAACAGCAGACAAAGGTATGACAAAGGGCATCACTTGAGGTCTAAAGAACAGGACAGAGGCCACAGGATTCCTGGGGTGAGAGGAACTCTGATAGCACATGGTTCATTCCGCTGTGACTCTTTAACTGTGACTGGAAGTTGCTCTCTGTCCGCCAGTTCCCAAATAACCACTCTGAGGCTTAATATTAAATATAAATTGTTTGTCTATTAGCTCAGGCTTATCATTAACTATCTCTTACTCTTTAAATTAATCCATTTCTATTATTCTATATTTTACCATAAGACTCATGACTTGTTAAGCACATCTTGCCTCTCCAGTGACTGCTGACATCTCTCAGACTCTGCCTTTCTTTTCCCTTTATCTTTGCTTAAATTTCCCACCTGACCCTATTTTGCCTTTCTATTAGTCAAATCAGCTTATCAACCAATGGTGATAGAATATATTCACAGCATACAGAAGAAAATACTTTATCACTTTAGTGTAAACAGTGATCTTCATAAATATGTCTCCAGTGCTACTATAAAAGGGAATTGGTGCTAATGAGTCCACTTATGTCGATGGATCTTCATTAAATCAATCATTTGGATTTCTAATAGGGTATTTGTCATTGTGTTTACATGTTTAGTTTCTTTGTGTATGTGTATGTGTGTGTGTGTGTGTGTGTGGAGAACAGAGGCCAACTAGAGGTTGTGAGTTCTGTCATTTTATAATGTGGGTTCCTGGGATATAGTTCCAGGCATCAAGCTGTTCAGCAATTACCTTTAACCACTGAGCTGTCAACATCCTTAAAATATGTTTTATAATGTCTGTTTCTTAAAATAGCCAAAGCAGTCTTTCTTTGTTATCCAGTTATAGGATGAACACACAAACACAAATTTACACGCACACACATACAGAGAGAGAGAGAGAGAGAGAGAGAGAGAGAGAGAGAGAGAGAGAGAGAGAGAGAACATCTATGAATGCCTACTGTAACCTTTCTGATATTCTACACACTTTGGCTTTTGTCTCTACCCCAGCCATCATTTTTCTAGCCACCTATGTCTACCTGGTGGCTTCTTTATGTCTATATAGCCACTACATGTCTGGGTGCTTATCCATAACATTGTTTCTTTCAAGGAGGACTCTTTCACATGTGTATGATGGCATCTCTAGCTCTGGTCACTTTTTGTATTTAACATGCTTAGACTATATTTCAACCCAATTTGGAGGTGAAGTGTGCATTCCTTTCTCATCCCCGTGATCTGGGAACACTATCACGGGCATTCCTTTGAATAGTTTAGATTTACTCTTATATACAATCAGATAGTTAAAATTATGAATCTATGTTTGTAAAATCTGTGATTATGGAATAAATAGAGAGATGAATGAATGAATGAATGAATGAATGAATGAGACATAAGACAATAAGACATGGATGTGATACACTGAGCTGCTAAAATCAGAGGAAACGGGAAACTGCATGGAACTTTCCATTTATTGGCAGGAAGGAACTACAACAGGTCTGAGATGAAGAAAGTATCCTCAATCCATTGATAAAAGCAGAAGTGAACTGAGATCTACTAGTTCTATCCTGAGTACACTGACATCAGGGGGATCCATCTCTTGGAGAGGGTGCCCTGCAGGCCAGAAATCAGGTTACAGGCCTTCCCTGTGGGCTTTCAGAAATATACCAGTTAAAGGATTCGTAACAGCGTAAATCATAGACTCCTGGCCCATGGGAGCCTTGTTCTGTGTAATCATGAGGGTCAATATCCCAGAGATTGTATCCAATAGAATAGGAAATTCAAAATATAACACTAAAACTAGAAAGAAAAAAATAACCTTTAAAACCCTCTATTTCCACTTCGTTTTTTTCCTATAATTATCAATAACCCTCCATTAGACTTCAAAGACAAAAATAACTCTTAAAGCCCTAATCAGAGGTGCCAAACCAGTGTTTTTCACCCTGGAATCATTTGGGGAAGATGATTCCTAGGCCCTCAAGGGTCTCTCTTTGTCAACATCCTTCAGCTATTCAGACATGGGGTCTCCACTCTGCCATTATGTTTTGTCCTGGATATATACCCCGGGACTGTCACTTTCTTACAGTTCTTGCCAAGGTATCAGGAAGCCAGAAGGACAGTTAGCCAGAGCAACCCAGGAAAGAGAGATGAACAAGAGGCATAAAGGAAGCCTGCTATGGACAAGGTTACTAGGAGCCAAGAAAGAGAAATACAAAGGACAGTACTATTGAGAAAGAATCCAGCATTTTCTACCTCATGAATATAAACATGCCCACTGTCTGCTTGAAGTGTAGCCAGGACTGACTCTTGGTCACTGTTGAGTAATCCCATCTGCATGTTGGAGTAGAAGATACCTTATTAGAACATCTTAAGCAAAAACAACATCCCTTGCCCTTGTACTTTCCATACATAAAATAGCTGTTTTCTCTTCATCTTAAATGCAGTTTTTTTTTTCGTGCCAAGCATAGCATGATGAATCTTGTTCAATATGTATGTTCATGGGCTGGAGGTAGAACACTACAAAAGTCTCCATCCCATCCTCAACATCACAAGCATAACATGATGAATCTTGTTCAATATGTATGTACATGGGCTGGAGGTAGAACACTACAAAAGTCTCTCATTTCCATCCCATCCTCAACATCACAAAAAGGAAAAAGATATGGGATAACTGGCTTCAAAGCTTTGGAAATTGTGTGAGAGTAGGTGGGTAAAAGCTAATACACATGTAAGTAGGGATAGCAGTGACACTGGTTTGCCTACATGTGTCTGAGAGAGTAGATGCATGGTCAGTCCCTATGCCTATACTGTTCAGTTCCCCTGGACTTGACAGTCCATTTACCAGGTAAGTGAGGAGGGAATGAGCACAAGGATACAGGACCCCTTCCTGGGCTGTAAAAATACATCTTCTGTGAAACATCACGTCTGATGAGAGAAGTGTCCAGAGGACCAACTCCACTCCTAACAGAGGAAATAGGATACCTAATGCAAGGCAGAACATAAAAGGGCAGAGCCTTGGGTTCAGGAAGTTGTAAAATAAGTTGAAGAGCATAAGGGTGAAGACAAAGATGCTTCCTTGGAATAGGATATTAGCTGGAGCAAAGGCTTCCTTGAAATTTCTAATAACTCTGCTCTGGTCTGCATTGGCTGTATAGCACTTTGCATTCCTGCCACAAAGAAGCATGTGATGTGAAAAGCATAAAGCATGGTAGGCACCACACAGGGATTTTTAGAGGAAAGACTCTCTTCAGAACACCAGGATTAACTGGCAAGTCTTGGACTTCCTTAGTAAAATCAACAGTCACTAGAATACCTTCCATTCACTAAGGTACTCATGACGACACAGAAAAGCAACACTCAACTATGTCTCCTTGAATCTGAATTACTGTGCTGTGGTGGTTTGAATGAGAAAGACCACCCATAGACTCATATATTTAAATTCTTAGTTCCCAGCTAGTGGAATTATTTGGAAAGGATTTGTGGGTGTGGCTATGTTGAAGGAGGTGGATTAGGCAGATGGACTTTGAGGTTTTAGAAACCCATGCTGTTCTGAGTTAGCAAACTCTCTGCCTTGTGTTTGTGTTTTAAGATGTTAGCTCTTAGCTACTGCTGTGGGACCATGCTGATCTGACTGCTGCCTTGCTCGCTGCCATGATGGTCATGGACTAACCATCTGAAAATGTAAGTACCAACAAACTCCTTCTTCCATAAGTTGCCTTGCTAATGGTGTCTGTTTGCAGCTATAGGACAGTAACTAAACAACTGCGATGGAAACTCTAATACTTAAAAGACTCTAATGTAAGTACTTGCCTTCACAAAGCACAGCTACATCTCAGTTACTGCCCTTTAGTCAGAATGGCACCAGTGTAGGCTCTCATTCTTTGTCCTACCTCTTGTAGCCTCGTGGGCATACTGGAGCTAATGGAAATAAGCTAAGTCAGTAGCTGAGGACTATAAAGTTAGCTTTAATCTGGCTTTTTTTCCACAGATTTATTCTGCACTCCTAGACCAATGAACAGATAAAATACCTACTTTTTTGGAGTAGTACTGGTGTTAAGACATAGCAAAAAGGCAAAAGGTCTTTGAACATAGGAAGAATGCATGCCTCTTCTCTGTGATTTTTCTCTGTGAACAGAGAGCTACCTCTTTCAGACTCTGTTGCAAGAATAAATTCATTCTTTGCTCACTGATTCATAATCATCTTGAATATGGTTATAGAAGGAGATAAAAGGAGTGTGAGCAACCAAGAATGGCTGTTTGGGTTATTTGTAACCTACATGAATTTCTATATCAGCCAATGACAGAGACTGGTACAGAAAGACCTGAGGCTTGTCACCAGAAATGTCAGTGCAATAGTCTTTGTGACTTTTTCTACCTCAATGACTCAGTGGGGTTCCAGAATAATACAGAAGATCCATAAGTAGTCATTCTTTGTGGGGCTAGAAAGATGGCTTTATACATAGAGCACACACTGCTTGTGGTAGTTTGAAAGAAAATGCCCCCAAAGGGAGTGCCATTACCTATTAGGAGGTTTGCCTTGCTGGAAGAAGTGTGACACTTTGGAGAATGACTTTGAGGTCTCTTTTGCTCAAGCTTCCCTCAGTGTGACTGTCCATTGACTTCCTATTGCCTGCAAGATGTAGTACTCTCAGCTGTTTCTCCAGTACCACATCTGTCTGAATGCTGCCATGCTCCCTGTCATGATGAAAATGGACTGAACCTGAGAAACTGTAACATACATAAGACACTAAGTTCAGTCTTCAGCACTAAGAAAAAAGATCTCATAGTATAATGGCATGGAAAGAAGTAAAAAGAAAACTTTGAATTCACAAAAAAGGCAAGATGCCCTAGATCAGTGATGCTCCATCTCAGTTACAAAGTCTTACTGGGACTTGATGGAAGGGCCCTCACTCTTCACATCTGGTAAGTTAGAAGCTCCGTGCATAGTCCTAGGAGGTACAAGCCCACAGTTAATTCTGATGTATACCAGGGTGAGATGCCTAGTCTAAGGACTGTGAAGTGAGAACTTTCACGATCAGCCCTATTCAAACTGCCATCCTGATGAAGGGAAAAAGAAAAAAAGCAGTCAAGATCATTGTTTCCCATGGTGGAGGGAGGGGGAATTCTGTACTCGGTATTGCGGTGGGTTTTCCAAGGGGTGGGAACATGAGTATATTCTGTCAAGACCCAACTTTTCACGGTTTGATCACACTTCATTTGCATTTTTAATAGCGCCCATTAGACAGCCTCTGAGCTAATTAGACAGGCGTCTATAATAGAAGACTTCTGTTTCCTGTTTTCAGAACTCAGAAACTAATGGCTGGAGCACTGCTAAAACAATTAAGTAATAAGAAAAATACTGTGTAAGACTGGCAAGTGCACAGCTGCTGTAAATCATGGCAAATGACTTGCAGCTCAAAATGCTTAATTGGGGAAGAAGAGTAGCCTGGTGCATGTTGGGATGGAAGGGAAAGCAGGGAGCAAAGGACACCAGACTGAGGAATTTATCTACCTTCTGACAAGCAGGGATGATATGGGTTGGGAATCCAGGGTTCTAAGTACTGACAACAATTCCCAACCCTCAGGAGACACATCTAAAATATAATGGCAAGTGAAAACTGCAGCAAGACAATTAAATTCAGACTACAAAAGACTCAGTCTTATTGGAAGGAGAATGTAGGCTACCCACTGGGGAAGAACCCTCACCAACTGAGATTTCAAAGGAAGGCAAAGGAAACATGAAGTATATGGGCAACGAAAAGAGGAAATTATAAATACCCAGTATAGGATTATGATCACTTTCACAACTGAGGGCCATAATAGTTTATATTCCACTTCCTTTGTGTATCCATATTAATCTCTATTTATTATAAGGACTGTTGGTGATGGTGAACCAACAGGTTATGGAATACCCAGATCTGAGCACAACTGAAACAGTTTAACAGTTAACTAAAACAGGGATTGATGTACTTCTGTGAGTGTACTTTTTAAGAAAACCATAATTTGACTATTGTAGGTGACTATCCATTAACCTATATTTTTAATTTTACATTACATTTTAAATGAGCTTCACAAACATAATGCCTTAACCAAGAGCAGAAATATGTATAAATATTATATATACACACACATATATAACAAAATATATGTATATATATGCATATATATGCACACATATATAATATATGCGTATATATACATATATATGCACTTATATATAACAAAATATACCTTAATTTGTATCACTAGAGCAAGATCCATTCCAATGCAAAGTTTCCATCTCTATGGTATATCCCCCTTTAAATGTAAAGAAATATTTTCAAACAATATTTGGGAATGTGGACATAATTTTTCTCCAAACTGCCTCCTGCTATTTATTGGGCAAAGTAATTTTTGAGGGGTGTTTAAGGAAACCTATCAATGGGTCTTAGTTCGTCAAACTGATGGGGGAGAGTCTTCTGTTTTGTGTTAATTTCATTGGTTAAATAAAGAGACTGCCTTGACCCTTTAATAGGACATAAAATTAGGTAGGCGGAGTAAACAGATCAGAATGCTGGGAGAAAGAAGCTGAGTCAGGGGTCGCCATGGTTCTCCCACTCCAGACAGACACAGGTTAAGATCTTCCTTGGTAAGCCACCTCGTGGGCTACACGGATTCTTAAAAATGGCTTAAATCAATATGTAAGAGCTAGCCAATAAGAGGCTGGAACTAATGGGCCAAGCAGTATTTAAAAGAATACAGTTTTTATGTAATTATTTTGGGTATAAAGCTAGACGGGTGGTGGGAAGCAGCCCTGCCGCCCTTATTACTACATCAAACCATATCAGTCTGGAAGGATTCCACAGGTTCTCACCCTCTGTGGAAACAAAAGAAGAACTTCTTTTCCAAAACTACATATCCTTAGACCGAAGTTCTGGAATCAAGATACCTTTAAAATATATATTTGTAGGTTTAGCTTAGCAGCTCATACAATGAAATGTCTCTCTGTACTTGGCTCCTTTACAGTAAAATTAAAAATCAAGAAAACACAGTAATATTCATAATCAGGACTCTCTGTGTATTTTACATCTTTATGTGGCTTATTTTTTATTCTATTACTTTTTAATATTTATCTTTAGTCTTTTAATTTATGACTGTATTACTTTTTCTCTTTAAAGACTTTGTTTTATTTTTTTAATGATTTATTTCTTTTCCAACTCTCTATACTCTTCTTCTTTTCTCTCCCAAGCCTTCATTCATTTATCCAACACTGTGACCCATTTAGAGGTCTTTTGTTTTATCTGGATTTGTCTTTATTGCATATCTGTAATTATTTTCTGACCAGAAGTGCTTCTTAAAATGCTAAGTGCTTAAGAATCTCAACTGCAACATTGCTAGGGTAAATACGGTTCTTTCGGCTTGCCTCACCCATTCCAACATGGTGGAGCCACTCATAGCTTCTGAGAGCCAAATATACCACCCCACTTCCAGGCACACAGTCAGTCCATATAGCCTTCAAGCAAGCCATAACACATTGCTCACAAACCCCATTCAAATGCTTCTAGAAAATCCAGAGGTGGCACTGCCATCATGGCCCAGAAAGTCATAGACATGGCTTTTTTTTCTGCTACCACCGAACCAGGAAGACCTCTCTTAAAGGAGCTGTGGCACACCACCAGCAAAATGCTGGCTACCAAGAAGGTGTGTTTAACTCTGTTCTTTTGTGTCTAAAATTACTTTTTAAGCTTTCTTAGGTTTTAAGTAGATTTTAGTTAGCCACTTTGGGGCCAATATGTTGTAAGGAGCTGCTTGTTAGTTAGTCCCAGCTGCCCATGACTGAAATAATCAAACAGAAAATGTATTATGTAAATCACTACTTGGCCCATTAGCTCTAGCTTCTTATTGGCTAACTCTTACATATTAATTTAACCCATTTCTATAAATCTATGTCTGGCCATGTAGCTGTGGCTTACCAGCTAAAGTTCTGGCATCTGTCTCTGACAGGGCTACATGGCTTCTCCCTGACTCTGACCCTCTTTCTCCCAGCATTCATCTTAGTTTTCCCTGCCCACCTAAGTTTTGCCCTGTTAAAGATCCAAAGCAGTTTCTTTATTTATTAATGGCAATCACAGCATACAGAGGGAAATCTCATGTCAATCCCAAGCAACATTAATTTTTTACAGAGTATTCTCAGTTTTATTTAGTTGATTTATTTAGTTGATATAATCTATAATTAAGAAATATAGGTTACTATATAATCATCTATAATAGTCAAATTATAGTCATATTAGATAGAGTTTCTAGATGTATAGAGATATATTACAAATAGGTAGATAACCTTCAAACATTTCAAAGACCTTCAAAATTGACACTTAAAATGTTCTAAGAAGTTGGGACTTTTCGTGATAGAAACATGTCTGCTCCTGGCAGCACCAATTACTTCAAGAGGAAGATGGGCATTGAAGAGGATTTTTGCCTCAAACAACCTACTCCACATCAATGAAGTCCCTCAAAATCTAATATGGCCTCAGAAGTCTGTATTTTTGAAGCTCCTTCATTCATCCTATGGATAATAAATGTTTTAGAGCCAAAGTTCTACTCCAACAACCCTGACAAGCTAAACTTAGCAATTTGTCCACCATATTTACTAAGAGAGAGCAAAGGTGAAAGTAGAGGAAGGAGAGTTCATCAATGTGACACTGAGAAGAGGAACAGATGAAAAGGTGAGTCTAGTCACCACAGTGAATAAGGGGATTCAGAGGAATCACTTGTGAGTGTACATTACCACTCATTATGCCATTTATTGCTATTAAGCAACTACAATCGCAGCCTCCAGAAATGGCTCTTAAAATGTCCATTTACTTATAAACTATGGCACTTCCTAGAGCAAAGAGTAGAGTCTACTTTTCTTCTTAAGTTTGTGATGACTTTTGGTACTGTTTTGATGAAAATAATGGGACAGGAGTATATTCTAGAAGGCCAGCATGCAGAGCACATCAGTAGAATATTCACACCTGCTTTTTCTCTCTCTCTTAGAGCCAGACTGAGAGGAATAAAAAGACCACAGACCTTAGAGCATAGTTGGTTTGGGGAAATGGTCTATATTCTGTCAATTATATTTTAAATAAACAATGATTGGCCAGTAGCCAGGCAGGAAGTATAGACAGGACAACCAGAGAAAAAGTAGAGGCAGGTCAATGAGAAAGGAGAATTTTGGGAAGGAGGAATCCCATCCCTCTGTAGTCCTGACTTGACCACAGAAGAAGCAAGATGTGACTGCCCTGCTGAATAAGGTATGGAGCCACATGGCAAACATAGATGAGAATAGGCTAATATAAGTTATAAGAGTTAATAAGAAGCCTGAGATACAGGCCAATCAGTTTATAACTAGTATAGACCTCTGTGTGATTTCTTTGGGACTTAACACTTGCAGAAACTGGGCATGACAGAAAACCTCAGTCAACACATGGCGGCAGATCTTAAACCCGCAAGTCAAAGCCAAGTTCTCCACAGAAGGCAACTATGTGAAATAAGCCTGGTTCACATCAAATGGTGGTGAAAGATCTTCCCATTTGAGTTCCACATGAATAACTGAACTACAGGATTGGGAAAAATAATAAATTGTGGCTTTTAGCAACTAGGTTTGATGATGATTCATAAAAAATGTATAAGTGAAATTCTTTCTCTCATTCCCAGTCCAAATCTTATAGAGTAACTCTGTAGATCCTGCTTGGGATGGGGAAACCCTGATTTTGAGTCACAGCAGAGTGTACCAAATGATATTGATAAGTATTGACTCGAATGCTTTTTAAGGAAATAGGTATGCCCTGCTGAAGCTTGAATGACATATTTTAGATACAATTCTGTTGGAATTTCTTAAAATCATGAATATCAGTAGATCACCTTTAAGGATCAGTTAGTACCAGAAATCTAGCCCATCGCCTAGCTTGGGACGCTTCAACCCTGAAGAAGATAGACAAGCAACTTTTGTTACATGGGAAAAATCACTTCTGCCTTGAGATCAAAGATCCTGAATAAAACAATTGAAAGATTATAGCTTGAAGACAAAAGACAACATAACATAGGATAAAAAATAAAAATAGCTGATGCAGAAGACTTGAAAGAAGAAAATAAAAAGCTTCCCTTATGGCCTTAAATGCATCCTAATTGAGCCACCAAGCCATTGAGCCATTTGGTATTAAAACAGGAAATTGTAAAGAGGAGGGTCTGCATCCCAGCCACACCACATTCTTTTATTTTCTATTGAATGTGGGAAAAATATCTTAACCTCTCTTGTAGCCTAGTTAAAGTCTATCTGAATCACCCACCTCCTAATGTTAAAGAAAAACTTGGAGTCCCAATGGTCTTCCTTTCAAATATGCTTTCAAGCTTTCTGTTTGAGTGAGGATCATAGAGCACTCTCTGAGAACCATGCGACTACGTTGTATAGTTATCTTCAGGTGAGAGCTTCCGAGGTTTGTAATAAAGAGATTCAAATGAAACCTAGCGTATCATTGGAAAGCAAATATCTAAAATGAACTTACAGACATGACTGATTTCGCCAAAGATTTCAGAGGAAACCTACTTCGTAGATCTGCTCTAGATACTTCTGGCCATCTTTGGCACTCTGAGGTTTCCAAAAGAATTTTTACGACCTTACCTCTACCACACAATGCATGCTCCCTCTGCATGTCTTCTTGCCCACCACCACCCCCCTTTATAATTGTGATGGATTAACACCCATCCTAATGATAATGAATTTTTATTTGATAACTTCTGTGAAGATTCTATTTCTGATTGTGATCATATTATGAGATATTGGGGTCATGATCGTAAAACTGAAAAGCTTTTGGGGAGACATAGGTCAAGTCATAACACCTAGTTATCACAGTTAGCTTCAGTTGTCAACATGACATACTTCAGAAGAGGGAACCTTAACTGAGGAATAACTTCCATTACATTGGCTTATGAACATATCTGTAAGACATTTTTTAATTGTTAATTAATCTAGAAAATTCCAGCCCACTGTTAATGCTGTCATCCCTAGGCAGTGGTCTTTGGCAACATAAGAAATTACCTGAGTAATCCAGAATAAACAGAGCAGCAGGCAATGCTTTCTCATGGCTTCAACTTCAGTTCCTGCCTCCAGTCTCTTGCTTTGTCTTTCCTCAATTATGAGCTATTATCTCAAACGTAAAATGAAATAAACCCTTTCCTCCCCAAGTTGATTCTGAGCAGTGTTAAATCACAGCAACAGAGAGAAAACTAAGATACTGGTTTAGTTAGTATATGTCAGCCTAGACCAGAGAATAAAAGAGTCTTAGTATTTTGGCAAAGGGTTGTTCAACATGCATCTCAAACCTCCTTGGTATCTCTATCCATCATGAGCTGTAACTTCCAGAGAAAGATTCCCTTCAGTTCTTGGTTGGATCTGGACTAATACTTCAGCCTACTTGCTGTTTCAAACACTACCCCAACTGCTACCTCCTCACCTCCAGAGCATCTTTATGGTTCCAGTGTCTCTAGATACTGCAAACCCTGGGTCCCTCCGATTCACTGATACCCTGACATTCAACCTATAAGGATCCAAACTTTATTTTTCTTCCTAAAGCAGGAAAAGACATACAAAAATAACAAATATGTCTGCTCCTTGCTCAGAAATCTTAATGTTCATAAACCAGGCAGAAACAGCCACTTAAGGATTCAGCAACTGTCTTAGTATACAGGCCTCCCTCCTAGTTAATTCTTTTACACTAACAACTGCTTTGGGCACCATAAATTATATACCTGCTTTGACTAAAAGGAGCTACATGATGAGTGTTAGGGCTTATCAAAATCGAGTAAACATCGAAGCACTGTCAGCATGATAGACAGAAAGGCAAGCTGTAATCCCAAGGACTCCCTGGTGAAACATAGGTGGAAGCTTAGCTTAATCCCTGAAGGAATGACAGGAAAAATAAGGTGAAAAACCAATTAGCCTCCTCCATATTATCCTCAAATTATTGGCTGACACTTTTCAAGTCTTCTACACAGTAAGTCACCAGGTAGTAACCAGGAGGTAGATATCCAGTATTTCCCTGGAACAGCTGTAAGATAGATCTTCCTGAAAGAGGTATTTGACTTTTCCTAGCCTGAAATTGTGTCATGTCCAACCTTTGCCTTTCTTTACTAACCTGTCAGAAAGAAACACACTAATTCCCATAATTTTGTGATAGGAGAACATCAGTATATGGGGGGGAAAGTGTTCTTGTCAATGGATTCTATCAGTGATTGGATGCCTTCTTTGTGCTTACCACTAGTTGTGTGGGGGACATATAAGAAAAGAGAAACTGGTGTCTATGGTTTCTAGGATTTAAAATCTAGTCTCTGAATAGAGAGATAAAACTCTGTGGTCAGAAGGTGGTTTGCTACGGATGCTACTGGGAGATGTTGTTGTTTTGTTTGTTCATTTGTTTTATGGGGTAGTGACTGTTGATTACTTGGTTGGATTTTGCTAAAGCATTTGCCTCCCCTATGTTAGCAAGACTAGCATTATTATTTTGATTTTATCTGGCTTTGGAGATGGTGAGCCCTAGATGTTAATCTCACTACTCCCTTCCCCTCCACAGCCTTTGAATCCATTACAGCCAACAACTGGTTAGCAGAAAACTATACAAGGAAGTAAGACTTACATCCTCCATGGCATCTAGTAACTAAGACTGAGAATGATGAATTTACAACTGAAGTTTCTGGAGACGGATTAAAAGAATCCTAAAAAAGTGCCAAAAGAAAGTTCTCCACTTGACAACAACAAAAATTATGCTCAAAAACAGTCATAGCCTCAGAGACCACACCCCCTGACTGGATTTCCCATCTAACCAGGTCTAAAGGAGTTAATGAGGCACTGCTGACATGTTACCCTCTGTCACATGATTTGGATTGTAAGGATCTTAAACATTTCAGAAAACTTGGTCAACTTCCAAAAAAATTGGATAACTCTGTGTAGAAAAGAAAGCTCTTGGTAACTATTTTGGCTGTCATTTCTCCTCTGCTCTTTTCCCCCACATGCCATGATTCCCCCTCCAATCAAATTCAATTAAATTTAACTTAACAGAGATTGATAATGATTATCATCACCCTAGGGAAGGTAGCAAGTTTCTATACCCCCATAGTGTTTTTTGTTCCATCTAAGTCATTTTCACACATTAATGATCACTGTGTGCCCCAGCAGGTGCTAAGTGCTAGGGGTTGCTGGAAACGAAGCTCTGTGTACCCACTGACTTGCTGGAGCTCCTTCTTGTTTTCGATAGTCATTGGATCAAACCACAGGGAAAACAGGGACCTGTTCTCAAAGAAAAAAGGAGCTGTCTCTGCCCACCTTGAAGCTCCTATTATCATTCCATCACAATCCATGACTGGTATGATCTTCCAGGCTGCTTTTCTCCCCAGGATTTTAGAACAGTTCTTCCTCAATGGCCTTGATGTCTTTCTAATCCTACCTGTTTCCTCACAGCTTCCCCAGATTTCTTTATGGCGCCTTTTTTGCTGTTGGCTGGGTTTCCAACTCCTCCCAATTTAGCAACATCTGAAAATTTAATTAGCAAGTGGTTGTCGCTCTCTTCCACATAATTAATGAAGATATTAAAATGAAACTGGATTAAGAATTTATTGCACTATAATTTGCAAATCATTGCCACAGTTCCAGGATAAACTCTAACAAGGGAGGAGGGGGTGACTTGAAAGGGCAAGGATGGCTGAGGTAGCCTGGTCTTCACTCTGAGCTGGGGGTTGTATGAGAAGAATATAGCTCAAGCTGTGTGCCAAGAATCATGATGCTGACTGAGAGTCTGTCATCAATTAGTAGAAAGTCCCTCGGTGTTTGTTAATGAATGCCAAGGAAGCCTTCAGTCACCAAGAAGTTAGATGGGGAGGTGGGCCCTATAACAAATGCAATGATCTATTAGAAAGAGCACAATGGAGAAGTGAGAAGCACACATGTCTTTTGTTTAATATTGCAGTAACAGATCGAGCCTTTCTTAGTAGTTGTATCACATGGTATTAACTCCCATCATCTAATTCCAGTTATTTCTAGATACCCATTTTGATCTAAATTAAAACGGCCAATGTATCCAAAAATGGTGAATCACAAGAAAAAGTAGATGACTTAATTTAGAATTTCAATACCAAGAGGAAAACCCTGCGTACTATATCTCAGAATAGTTTCCAAATTTCTCACTGCCTCTGCTCTCATCTTCTCCTGATCTAGGTCTTATTCTTGTTCCCATGGTTTCAGAAGGCACCCATCCCCATAAATCTTTTACCTTGTCCTTTTTTCACTTTGATATCCATAACCTTCCATGCCCCTATCTGGGTGGTGGTGTCACACACCTTTAATCCCAGCACTCGGGAGGTAGAGGCAGGTGGATCTCTGTGAGTTTGAGACTAGTCTGGTCTACAAGAGCTAGTTCCAGGACAGGCTCCAAAACTACAGAGAAACCCTGTCTCGAAAAAACAAAACTTTCCATGTATCTTTCTACTCCCCTGACAGGTTTACTTTCCATAGGATTGCTAAATCTAATGTACTTTCCACAATAACCATATAAGACCCCGCAATTGTTTCAAGAGACACACAAGGTCCAATCTTGAGTCCAGAGACAATTTGATGCAGGGATATTCTACTTTTCATCTTGTAACTGCCCCTTCTTCCCTACATATGGTCCATACATTCAGCAGTATATAAATCTTGGGACTGGATTAAGAAAACACACAGTGGATAGACACAAAATTGGTTACAAAAGTCAGCAGTATCATTAAGACGGCCTTCACATAAAATATCAAATCATAGCTAGACCGGTAGAACCGTTTTAAAAATGTGTTGAATAATATAGCTTATGAATCTGATTTAATTCCGAGGACCTTTAGATACATCCAGTACACCCTCCTAATCATGCATGCTATTAATCCTTTACAAGCTGCTATTTCAAATTCTGGAACAAGTTTGATAGCAGACACATTGATCTGAGATTTAGAGCCCTGGTATTTCTTGCCTTCAGTGTATTGGAAGATGAAACCTGTTTTTTTTTGGGGGGGGGGGATCTTTTGCTTTTTAGTTTGTTTTTTTATGCTTTTGTTTGTTTGTCAGTTTGTTTTAAGAAAGAAAGAAAAAAGAAAGAGAGAGAGAGAAAGAAAGAAAGAAAGAAAGAAAGAAAGAAAGAAAGAAAGAAAGAAAGAAAGACAGACAGACAGGAAGGAAAGAAAGAAGGAAGGAAGGAAGAAGGAGAAAGGAGGAAGGTGGGAGAAAAGAAAGGCAATAGAAATAAAAGACAAAGTTGTGAATTACACAGGAAAATACCTTGAAACAAAACATCCTTAATATGACAGTAGTCAATTTAGCCTGATATAAAAAAGGGTCTGTGTTTTCTTTCATTTATATTTTTATGATATGTAATGTCTTTATAATTTCACCATTCCACATCAAAGCCACCAACCGCTGAGAGCCTAAATAAGTAGCACATGAAGAAAATGAATGAATTGCTAAATGTCCCATTACATCCATGGAGAATACCCTCTATTTGGATTCGGGAATCTTAAATTGAGACGACAAATGAATGGTTTTTCACTCCAATGGAGGCAGAGTTTTGGCAACTTTATTATGTTGGGCATTTGAGTTGGAATAAGGGAAAATACACTGAGAAGTGAAGTTTTAAAAATAATAAGTGTTGCTGGTGTCTGAGTTCTGGCAAGGAATGTCAGGTCCTCTGTGAGACAGAGTGACGGGGACAGTGGGGAGCATAACACATGCATAAAAGCTCCAGGGAGATGGAGTGAGGGCCTGTCACTGGTGTGATTTCACCAGCACAAAGAAGCTATTTGGAGAATCTTAACAAGTTCCAACGTGTTTGGCCCAACACATTAGGGGCTGACATCAAAAATTGAAAGGCAAAGAATGTGTCTCAAGCTGGTTAAAGAAAATCACAATGGTCAGCAGCTCTTAGTGCACTTAACCACAGATGCCCTCGGAGCCCAGGAGGAAAGGAGACAATCTCAGAGAGACTCTGGCACCACCCACTGTGCCTCAAAACAAGACAGCATTTTAGCAAAGACAATACAGCTGCCACAGAAAACACCACCTTCGCAGACCCCATTATCCCATAAAGCAGATGCATTTTTGAGCTAATTTTCCAGACTCCAGGTCTTGGACCTTTTTTCTCTTACCCTCTGCAGAATTCCATGCACACTTCTTAGCTTGGCATTTCATTCCATCCTTGATCGCAGAGAAGAAATGGGCGCAGTGAGATTCTGGGGTAGTTTCTAGGTCAGGAATTGCATTTCTTTTCTAGTTGAGATTTTTGGCTTACTAGACAAGAACTAAGGGATCCAGAAATCACATAGCCAAAGTGGAGCAAGGATACTTGACTTGGACTGCTGAGGTCAAGGGAATCAAACACAGACAAGTAAGGTGTTTCTTCTCTGAAATATGTTGCATGAACATGGGAGGTTATGCCAGAACAGATGTTCTCTGTACTGTGCATGCACATGAAAAAAATAATTAGGAGACTCACCTTGTACGCTTTATGCCTTTACCTGGGAAAATGCTCTCTGTACAGAAGCAATGTGTTGTTAAATTGTGATGTAGTATATGTAGTTATCATTTTAATTGCATCAATTAATTAATTTGTATCTGAGGAGCATGTATTTACTGCAGAGTATGAATGGAGGTCAGAAGACAACTTGAAACAGTGCATTCTCTTGACCCACCATATGCATCATAGAAACCAAACTCAAGTTCACAAACTTGATGGCAAGTGTCAATTTAATGAGGTATTTTAAAGATCCAGGATAAGCAACTCAAAACATAAATTTTGAAGCTTGAAATTTGTTCTTTTTGAAGGGCCTAGTTTGGGTTGGGTTTTATTTGTGTGTATGTATGTGCTGTGTCTATGGATCCATAAGTGCATGTATATGCAGATGCTTGAAAGGGCCAGAACAGGGAGTTGGAAAGACTTCATCTGAAGCTACACATGGCTGTGAGCCACAAAACATGGGTGCTAGGAACTAGAATCTGGTTCATTGCACGAGCACCATGTCCTCTTAACCATTGAACTAAAGCTCCAAACTTGAGATTATTGTTTTAAAGACAAAGAAGCAATAATAGGTTACTTTGTCTATGACCTAAGATTTCTAGTTTCAAGAACAAATCGATTACATTCATAACTTAGAAATCCACAAATAGTCTCAAATAATAAGGCTAACAATAAAACTTACAAAGTTGTAACAAAATTATCATCAAAAACTTTATCAACAATCATGGAAGATGTTTAAGAGGCACCAGAAAATCCACAAACAATTTAATGGAAAAAAAATAAGAGTTACCAATCCCTATTATAAATGAAAATAACTTTGCAAATATTATATATTGTATGGTTTTCAGCACTAAAATTCAAATTCATATCTAACCCCAAAACCTGTGCTCTTAATGGAAAAACAAATTATTAAGTGTTTTACTTTTATCTAGGATGATAGAAGAGAAAAGCTAACTCCAAGAGTCTAGACAGTAGGAATGTTTTCAGTAAGTGTTTGCATTATTAAGGGAAAGAAGAGAACCACACAGGAAAGAGATAACCACACAGCATTGTATAGGTGTGAGCCAGGATAAATATACCTCTTAGTAAGATTCGGAGAAGGGAAAATAATCACTGCTGGTTAGAGGTTAATCAGCAAGTCTAGCCAGATAGGACTTTGTTTTACTGGCTTTTGAAAGAAAGGAGGCAGACAGAAGGCTGAGAGGAGGATTTGGGGTGGGTATATAACATTATCAAAAGCTTGTGCTTCATTCATTGGGGCACAAAGAACAATGCAAAAACAAAGTCACATTTTCTGGTTTGAATAAATCTTATAAAACTGATGCTTTTTTCAGTGCTCCGATGCTGATCTCTGCTCTGTTTTCATCAGTTGCTAGACTAAGGTTCAATGATGATATGTAAGATATTCATCAGTCTGGCTACAGGGCAAGGCCAATTTGGGAACCTTCTCCTCTATTCCTTAGGGTCTTAGCTTGGATCAACCTTGTAGATTCCTGGGACTTTCTCTAGAGCCAGTTTTCTTGCAAACACCATAATGTCTCCCTCTCCAAGATATTTCTTTCCTTGCTCTCATCTCTGTCCTTCCTCCATCTTGACTATCCCATTCCCAAAGTCCAGTTGGAGAGTGGGAGGAATGAGAATATGAGCAAAGAGGTCAAGACCATAATGGGTACACTCACTGAAACAATCTACCTAAGGTAATGGAAGCTCACCAACACCAGCTGGACTGGGAAGGAACAAGCATAGGACCAAACTAGTCCCTCTGAATGTGGTTGACAGTTGCATGGCTGGGGAAGACTGAGGGGCCACTGGCAGTGGCACCAGGATTTATCCCTATAGCTTGTACTGGCTTTTTGGGAACCTATTCTCTTTGGATGAATACCTTGATCAGCCTGGATATAGTAGGGGCGGCCTTGGACCTTCCCCAGGGCAGTGTGCCTTACTCTATCTGAGGAGTGGATAGGGGTAGGTTGCGGGGTATATGGAGGGAATGGGAAAAAGGAGAGAAAGTCGAAACTTGAATTTATACGTATAATGAAAAATATAGTTTGCTGTATTTTTGAAAAATAATAAATAAACTGATGCTTTGTAAAAAATACTTAACAAAGTTTAATCTATTTCCTTGTGAGAGGGAGAAGTTCAGTGATGACAAATTTGTGTATTTAATAACTAATTTATTACTGTATGTGGAGTGTATGTATGTGTGTGTTGTAGGGTTTGCACATGTGCACAGTGGTGCACACATATGTGTGTGCAGGAACATATGCATAAGGATGCTAGAGATTGACATCATTGTCTTCCTGGATAGCTCCTCCACTTCTTTTTTGAGACAGTATCTCTGAACCTAGAACTCATGGGTAGGCTAAAGGGCTAATGACCATGAGAGATCCTCCTGTCTACACACACACACACACACATACACACAGCCATTGGGGTGACAAGTACATGCCACTATGCCAAGACTTTATATGAGTGCTAGAAATTCAAACTCAAGTCAGGAGTATATGTTTCGGAAGAAGCCAACTTTCCAATCTCTGTTTAATTTGTTTTTGGAAAAAGCAGTGCTTTTAGATAAGAATATTAGGTCAGATTAGCAATTCAGGGCATATAATTGGTGGGCCACATCTTTGAAAGCCAACCAAGGCCTTTTCTTTAAAGTGCATATTAAGTGGTTCACACCATCACCTACTGAATCCAAATTTCTGCAAAATGAACCTGGGAATCTGATGCCTAAATGCTTTTAAATTATTGGTCTGATATTTGTGTGGTATAAATAGCATAAGCCAGTAGATTTGAAACATTCCATATATTGAAATTTTCCAAAACATTTACCCCAAGACCAGCCATGTCTACACAAAAGCACACATTGCCCTTTATATTAATTTCTCCAGTATTCCGTGTAGTAACAAGTCTGAATCCCAGCCGCCAAATTTAGTGGCTTTTCCCTTAAATTCTGTGCAAATACTGTCACCCACGTGCTTGTGTGTAACCAACTTTTCAGTCCCAAGTCTTTAAGATCTACCCCTTGTTATGAGACCAAACTACTCATCCCCCTTTTGTTGTGTGACATTACATACTGTGATTAATCTGTGTCGGTTCTTGTGTAGTTTGTAATTTGGAGGTGTTACATCTAAAACCACTGTGGACATAATTATGTAACTCATGTATAGAAAAATGTCTTTGTTCCTCTTCCATATGCAGGAGTGAGGCTGCCTGGCCATATGTAGGGATTTGCTTATCTCTAGAACAGGGGACCAGACAACGGTCTTAAGTGGTTATACAGATAAGTAGCTCTCTCAACAATATGTGGAAGTGTCTGCTGCTCAATATTCTTGTTTTATATTACCACACTTTTGAGTTTCATCTATTCAAGGCTAGCAGTTTCTATGGTTAATGCTTTTTTGTTCTCAAAGTATAAGTTTCAGTATTGTTATGATAATCACTCAAAACGTCTAATTTATCTTATCATCTCATATTTCACATATGAATTGTTTTAGAAGCATATTCCTTATTTTCAAAATAGTTGCATATTTTCTATATAGCTTATTCTTTTTATTTACTTATTTATTTATTTATTTATTGATATAGCTTATTCTTAATGATTTTTTAATTTACTGCTATTGTCCAGAAAATATACTTTATAAAATTTCAATTTCTTGACAAGAAGCATTTTACCAGAAAATAAATGACAATTCTTTACCTGAATATCCATGTGTAATAGAAAATAATGTGTATTCTGCAGCTATTAAATCCAGAAGAAAGTCTGTTAATGTTAACTAAGTGGATATGCTAACACCCGTCTGTGATTGTATTTCTATGCATTTACATTCCTTTTAGATTCATCCTATCTATTTACATTTAAATTGCTTCTTATAGACAATATATATTTTGGACTTGCATACAATCTATTGATTTGGTTTTCCATTTTGAGTACCACTCATTTTGGTGTTTATTTATTTCTCTGTGATTTGATGGTCTTTTATTTTGTTTAATTTATTAATTTTAGTATTCTGTTTTATAGGCTTTTTAAAGTACTTATTTTTATCATTCTTGTATTTCTTGTTGCTCTGCACATTAAATTTTGCATCCTTCACTTATCAGCTTTCCCTTAGTGTTCCTACATTAGCAGCTCTCATTGTGTTCAGACTGTAGACTTTTCAAGCCTATGGTTGTCCATCTCGATCTTCTATTTCTCCTGTTTCTCTGCAAGCATATTGTTGTCCGTTGTGATCTTCTATTTCTACCATTTCTGCTTCACCTTGCAATATCATCTTTGCTTTGCTTTATTCATCCTTAAAGCTTTAATAAAACAAGCTATAAATTATGTACATTAATCCTTGTATTAATCATGTTATCATCTTTCATCTGTTCTTGAGGAATTAAATTTCCTCCACTGAACTTACTTTGATTCATTGTAATGAATTTTATCATTTTAATGGTAAATTTGGCAATACATTTTCTCAAAATTAGTTCAAAAGCAACATCTTCATTTGTCCTTATTTTAATTACTTTATTTATTTATTTATTGGTTTTTCTTTTTTTGCTTCATAGCTGTTCCATTGTTATGAATTGTAATGTAAACATTTGTGTTTTCCAATATTTATTAGTTTTTCTAGACAGGGTTTCTCTGTGTAGCATTGGACCCTGTCCTGGAACTTGCTCTGTAGATCAGGTTGGCCTCAAACTCACAGAGATTTTGCTGCCTCTGCCTCCCAACTGCTGGGATTAAAGGCATGCAGCACCACTGCCTGTTTGTTGATTTTATTTTTGAAATTATCTTATAATAATTTTTCCTTTCTTTTTCCACCCTGCAAACCCTCCCATATATTCCTCTTTAATGTCTTTCAAATCCATGGCCACATTTTCTTTATGTTTTGTTATATACATATATGTAAATACGTATATATTCATAAATACAAATACTTCAAGATTGTTCTGTGTATTCTTACTGTATCTATGTTTTCAGGGATGATCAGTTGGTAGTGTATAGCCAGTTTGTGTGCTCTTCTTAGGGAAGGCCTTTCTACTCCTCTCAGCATTCCTTTGTGTAGGTTTAAGGATTCTTTTGATTCACTTTGGCATGTCTACTGTTGTCTTTTTTAGCTCATGTTTAGGTAGACATATTGATGAGACTTTATAAGTGTAGCTTCTGACATTTTAAAAACTATGTTTATTTTACATATATGAGTGTTTTGCTTACATTTGGATAAGTGCATTGGGAACCTGTCTGATTGGATAATAGAGGACAGGAGAGTGCAGACAGCTATGAGCCACCTTATAGGTGCTGTGAACTGAATCCAGAGCAGAATATGTCTTTCTTCACTGAGGCATTTTGAAGTCTCTGATTCCAACATTTTAAGGATCATTTCACTATGTATAGACTCTTGGTTGGCAGATTCTCTTTCTTTTGTTGAATTTCATTGTCTTCTCGTCATCATTTTATGATGAAAAATAGCCCATCTTTCATACCGATTCACTGTATTTAATGTGCTAATTTCTTATTATCAACATTGAATATGCCTCTTCTATCACTTTCCTTTAGTTCTCAGCAGTTTGTCTACCCTGTCTAATGGTATAGGAAGGTGTAGTGTACTGTAGTGTAGTTGTAGTGTAGTTTAGTATAATATACTATAGTGTAGTGTGCTGTAGCATAGTGTAGTAATGTACTGTAGTGTAGTTGTAGTGTAGTGTGCTATAGTGTGCTATAGTGTAGTGTAGTAATGTACTGTAGTATAGTTGTAGTATAGTGTGGTATAATGTGCTATAGTGTAGTGTGCTATAGTATAGTTTAGTATAATGTACTATAGTGTAGTGTGTTGTAGCATAGTGTAGTAATGTACTGTAGTGTGGTTGTAGTGTAGTGTGGTATAGTGTGCTATAGTGTAGTGCAGTAATGTACTGTAGTATAGTTGTGGTATAATGTGCTATAGTATAGTGTGCTACAGTGTAGTGTAGTAATGTACTATAGTGTAGTATAGCATACTGTAGTGTAATGTGCTGTAGTGTAGTAGTGTGCTGAAGCATAGTGTAGTATAGTGTATTGTATTGTAGTGTAGTGTTCTGTAGTGTAGTAGTGTGCTGAAGTAGAGTGTAGTATAGTGTATTGTATTGTATTGTAGTGTTCTGTAGTGTAGTAGTGTGCTGAAGTGTAGTGTAGTATAGTGTATTGTATTGTAGTGTGGTGTTCTGTAGTGTAGCAGTGTGCTGAAGTGTAGTATAGTATAGTGTCCTGTATTGTAGTGTAGTGTGCTGTAGTGTAGTATATACTGTAGTATATATACAGATTACAGTTTTTCATAAATATATGTAGTGTCCTCAAAATCTGTTATCAGAATGTGAGATGTTACATAACAATACAGATAATTTACTATGAAAAATAAGAAAAGTAGAAGAGTAAATGGCCCCAAAAAAGTGCATTGGAAATCACAGTATTTAAGCAGAACCTCAATTGGTTAGTTTATATTTTCTCTTAAAAATTAAATGGAGCCTTTAATCCCAGCACTCGGGAGGCAGGGGCAGGTGGATCTCTGTGAGTCCGAGGCCAGCCTGGTCTACAAGAGCTAGTTCCAGGACAGGAACCAAAAAGCTACTTAGAAACCCTGTCTTGAAAAAAAATTAAATGGAATTGCCTCATTTTAAATTATCATATCTAAACTCTCTCATTAAGAATAATTTTACAAAACCAAAAATTAAAGATCATAGGAAAATACAAAGGTGAGAAGTCTACCTAAGGGAATTTTTCTAAGAAATTTAAATTTGTGGTCTCTGACCTCTAACCTTTATACAGCAATGACCTCACCAACATACAATAGGTGACAACCTTTTGCTAGGCAAATGGAGAGCATTAGAGTACATTCTAACCATTAAGCAAATGTAGAGCTTCTTATCTTTCTAATGCAACATAGCCTGGATGTCAGGTTACATTAAGATGCCTTGGGTTACGATGACATAAAGAGTTCAATATAATGAAACATGACACTAAGAAATATGGGCATCGATCTGCACCACTAATTTAAACACGCACTGGGTTTTGCCTTGATCTGTTTTTATGTCTTCAACCAGGAAATGACACGTGGATAATAGGTATTGTCTGATTTGTCATTCCCAGGACAGGGTGCACTGCACAGTTTTCCCATTATTGACACCTCCTTGGTATCGACAAAAGGGGTTATCATAGTCTCTTTTGCGTAGACTCTAGTCAAATACTCGTAACTTACACAAATGAGAATGGTATCATTTTAAAACAGTCTTCAGAAAACAAAAATAGATTCCAACCAGACCATCCTCACACTCCAGTCTGTATTAGAAATAAAATTTAAACCTATTTTTTTCACACAGCTAATGAACTATGGGTGAGACACTATGCTGGAGCATGGGTATAGAAAGGACTAAAAACCAGATTTATCTTGCCTAGAATCATAGTTTCTAGCTGTGTTAGCATGTACAAACCTAAAAATTCTGCATTTTGGACATAGCAGTTAAATGTGTAGCGTAGATTAAATTGATCTGAATTGCTTATGTCCCATCCACTCTGCTATATGAGAACTAGAATGAATTGTAAAGACCTTAGAAGTTTTCAAGCACTTTCTTATGCATGAAATGGGAACCTAGAGAATTACTTAGCCCAGTGAAACAACAAATAATCAAATGTTTTCCTAAAGCAATCATCACTCAAGTTATGTTAGATACTCAATTCTGCATTTAGTATAAGTATGTGTTTCACATTTATTTGTGTTGGATACAGTTCCAAAATTATGACTGAATATAGAATTGCTCTATAGCTAGTGAAACCTCAAAGTTGTTAAATATTACTCTTTATTAAAGGGTATTTCCACAATCTAGAAAAGATTAGGTCACAGCAGGAAAAAAAGTTTCCAATTATAGATAATAATGATAAACTAAAAGCCACTTGAATCTCCATTAGAAAGAATGAGCACATGTAACAACATATTAAGTGATTAGGGGTAATTTGAGACATTCAATGAGGTATTAAAATAGCTATATATGTATATCAGTTTATCAATAATTTTTATAGTGTTGGTGCCTTGCTAATCATGGATAACAACTATATGTCCAATTCAAGGTCACAGACGTATTTTTCTGTGTTTTGTTCAAAACACACAGTTTTTCGTTTTCATTCTAGTAAACAAACAGGATAACACCAACATTTGAAATGTAAATATTGACCCAAAAAACATTTCCTACTCAAAATTCATTTAAATTTGCTCCAAATCAATGAGAAACAGTGAACCAGTGAACTAGTCCACAAAAGATCTGAACAAGTCTTTCACCAAAATGAACATCAAAACACCATTTTGTTATAATCAGAGATTTCAGAAAGCACCAACATTAAGAGTTATCACAAAAATAGAGATTGAAACTTCTGTAGGATAAGACTACATACCTGTAAAGATGTTGAAAACTTTAACTCCTGTCAATTTCAAAGTTTGAGAAGGATTTGAAGAAACTATAGTACTCTTTTGTTAATGGACAGTACTGCAAACCCTGTAACCACATCAGAAATCAGTTTGTGATCTCTTCTAAAGCCGTAGCTTATGAATCAGCAATGTCATTTATGGATACATACTCAATGAAAGTGAATAATGATGTCTACCTAAGATTTATGGAAGACCACTCATCACAGACTTATTCATGTGACATAAACTAAAAACAATCAAAATATCTGTTAATTCTAAGAAAAATGTATTTTTCTTTGTTTTGGTTTTTAACGTGGGGGCTGAAGATATGGCTAAGAGTTTGAGCACAGGTATAGCTCTTGCAGAGGACCAGAGTTCAGGTCCCAGCATCATAGTCACTATAAGTCCAGCCCCAGTGCAAACAACAAACTCTTCTGGCCTCAGTGGGCACTTTTACTCACGTGCACATATTCATACACAGATACACAATAATTGAAAGTTAAAAGTAAAACTTTAAAAAGCACGATATATTTCCATTATACACCATTTCATATCTATAAGCCATGAGGAAGAAAGATAGAATCATGCAAACACTGTGGAGAGCTGTAGCATGAAGGTAAGTCATGGCACACATCCAAACAACGAGGATGTGATATGCAGCGGTAGATGACATCAAATGCTGCGCATGGGTCAAAGAAGAGAAACACTGCCTTCCATGAGATTTGACACAGACACCATTGCTGGCTTCATTAAAAGCACTCTCAAGAGTGATGACAACAAAGTCTGGCTAAAGAGAAGTCAATACACCCTGGGAAGACACAGTGAAGAGATTGTAGAGCACTCTCCATTCTTGCTGTAAGACAGCTTTTGTTACAGAAACATGGAGAGCATTTGCTGCCCCAGAATCCCACCAAGGTTTCCACAACAGTAAGAGCATTGGCTTATAGATAAAACTCACATGGATGAGCATGGAAGTGGACTGATTTAATGAGTTAATTTAATTAGATATGCATTATAAATAAAGTTAACCTTTACTTTAGAAACTAAAAATAATTTTAAATTAATAATTAGAAGGGAGGGTTGTACAGTGAAGAAATATGTCATGCTAAAACTGACAGGATTTTCAGAAAAAACGACTGATATGTAATTATAAAGAAATTTTAAGGCGGATCTGTCGTGGATTGACATGTTAAAATGACAGTAAATCTTTACAACATGGAGGTTTTGAACGGTGAAGTAAAAATATTTATCTGATAGGCATTGGTATAATTCTGCTCTGTAAAATAAGTAAAAATACATTAGATTTTAAGTAACATTTAAAGGTGTTTAAATTTAGCATATTCAGGTAAAATCAGAAAGGAACTATCAGAAAATTTCCAATGTCAACACCATTAATAACATATTGAATGGTGATGATGGCAGAACATTAAACCAAATAGAAGCAAAACAATAAAAAGAACAGTCCAAATTCCTTTAATGATTGCCAAATAAATTGTCAGTAAAGAAGGAAATCACAATAGAAATTATAAGATGTTTAAAATAGTGTTTAACTATGAAAGTATTAATTAAAAACGATGATTGAAGTGGGATGAATTAAGTTTCTATTCAAAAGACTTGTTAACCAATGGAAAAAAAACATAAAGAAAGTAGAAAGAAATAACATTGATAAGATCAGAAATTAATGAAACAAACAGCTGCTGTTTTATAAAGTTTATAATTAAACTAAAAAACCAAAGAAGCAACAGCGGAGATCAACAACTTTTTAAAACTTGTTTCTTTAGAAGAAAATGAAAAAGATAAGTGAAATAGCTTGAACAAATAAAAAATAAATATATAAATAGACAAAAATAATTAAAAGAAAACATTGCTAATTAATAAAGTAGTCAATCAACAGATACATGAAATTAAAGTAACAATAGACCATTTAAAAATATTTGAAATAATAAAAGGCACATAAACTAAAATTCAAATGCTATTTGTCTACAAAAGAATAATACTTGAAAGTGTTATAACAATGAAGACAAAGTATAAAATACAGAAAGTGCCCAGCAACCAAGGAAAGATAGGCTGTTACACAAGTTGTTCTGAAGAATAAAAAAGAGTAAAGAGGGCATCTTTTTAAATTTTTCCTAATGTAGGTTTTATACCAGAATTAACAAGGGCACTTCAGAAAAGCTAAATTGTATATTAACTTATTTATTAGTATAGGTATGAAGCACCAGAACAAGCTACCAAAATTTTGAATTTGATGTGCATTAAAACTATTATATTATTAGCCTTTAACATTTAAATTCAGGGTAGAAGATTATTGCCAAATTTTAAATGTGAATTTATTTAGCTATTTATTTGTATTTTTTTCAGGACAGGGTCTCTCTATGTAACAACCTTGGTTGTCTTGGAACTCATTCTGTTGACTGGGCTGGCCTTAAAATCACAAAGATCTCCCTGCCTCTGTCTTTTGAGTGTTGGGATTAAAGGTGTGTGCCACCACTGCCTAATAAAATGTGAATTTAATAATAAATTAGTAGTTTAATAAAAGAATGAGTGTTCAATCTATATAGAAAAATCTATGAGTTTATTAATTTTGAAAACAACTCCTACCTAATTGGGTTAATAAGGGCTATTCTTAACTTGATAAATAATGTTTATCAAAGGCAAATCACATGCAAGCAATTTGTTATGAAAGTTTTGAATCATATTCATGAATGCTAGGGGAAAAAAAGCATGTTTTCTTGTTTTTACTTAGCATTGTTGATCAGGCCAACTTATTATGGTAAGAAAAGATGGAAGGACTCCCAAGTACAATGGCAAACTAAAAGTTACTGGATGAAAGATAATCAAAGACTAGAGATTCAGCCGGGCAGTGGTGGCGCACGCCTTTAATCCCAGCACTCGGGAGGCAGAGGCAGGCGGATCTCTGTGAGTTCAAAGCCTGGTCTACAAGAGCTATTTCCAGGACAGGAACCAAGAGCTACAGAGAAACCCTGTCTCAAAAATCCAAAAAAATTAAGTAGGATCAAAACCCCTTGCCATTGTCCTTGGCTTCTCATCAGCCCTCATTGTTCGTCATGTTCAGAGTCCGGTTTTATCCCATGCCTTTTCAGTCACAGTCCAGCTGGCCTTGGTGAGCTCCCAGTAGATCAGATCCACTGTCTCAGTGGGTGGCGCCTAGCCAGTTTGGATGTTCACCTTCCAATATATGGAAGGAGGGGGGAGGACCTAAGACTTACCACAGGGCAGGGCACCCTGACGCTCTTTGGACTGGAGAGGGAGGGGGAGAGGAGTGCGGGGAGGGGGAGAAGGGTGGGAGGAGGGGAGAAGGGTGGGAGGAGGGGAAGGGAAATGGGAGGCTGGGAGGAGGCGGAAACTTGTTTTTTTTTTTCCTTTTCTCAATAAAAAAAATGAAAAAAGAATAAAAATAAATAAAAATAAAAAAAGAATTACAGGATAAAAAAAATAAAAAAAATCCCCCCCCCCAAAAAAAGGCTACAGATTCGGCTAGTATGTTAGCCTTGCCTGCAATCCCAGCACTTAGGAGGCAGAAGAAGATTGGCAAATTTAGGATCATCCTTAGTCATACAGTGAGATCTAGTTCAGCCTGTGTTTCATGAGACCCTGTTCTAAAATAATTGGCAATAGTAGTAAATTCTATTACCGTCACCCAAAACAGTAAGAACTAAGCCACTGTGAGAAGGTCGCCAGGAGCATCAGCCCTGTCCTCACTCGAACAAGACCTCAGCATCAGCCGTGGAGTGTCTCCATTCCTCGCACTGGTATGGGAGAACAGCAGAGAGATGATGTTTCCTCGGCTGAGATGTAATCAGAGGGTAGACAGAATGATTGGAGAAGCAGCCGGAGCTGCCCCTCTGTGCAGACAGGAGCAGAAGTGCAACATGAGAACCGAAGGCTGGGCAGCACCTGACAGGAATATCTTGAAAAGATACCACATATATCTCAGCCCGTGAGGCATGTGCTGAACAGTCTTTCCCAGGGCATAAATAAATTCAGTGGCCAGGAAGAAATCACCAAGCAGCAAATGGAAGGGCTTTCTCCATCCTCGGTACAGTACCAGTTAGTTCTTATTTTATTTACAACTTTGTGCTTTACTTGTTGAGGATTTTTTCTTTGTTTTAACCTGGTTCTCACTGAACTAGGCTTTTAGATTAGACCTTTCTTTGCTTCTATTTTCTAATATTTTCAGCATTACTTACAAAACTTCTAATTCATACACTTTCCTTCTAGTTCATACTTTGTCTTTTCCCCTATCCCTGTCCCCTTATCATTTTATTATTCTATTACTAAAACTCTTATCTTTAAAAACTATAAAAATACAATTTCCCAACTACTACCCTAGTGTTGCTGTTTCTAACATTATGAGGGACAGAGTGAAAAAGTCAAGTATCTTCTCTTGCGGTTGACTCCAAGACTGTTGTCAAACATTGTTATGTTATGTGGCTAGTTTCCCCACACAGAAAAGTGAGGAACACAAATGTGGTGTACCCAGCTCATCAAAAAGACTCATATAAACTAATGAGAAAACAAAAAAAGTGGGAAAATAGAGACATTAAACCTACACAAGACAACAAAGTGCCACAAACAATGTGAAAACAAGCCACTGTGGTATCACCCAAGCTCACAACACTTCAGTGTTTGAGAATAATGAAAACGGGATAGCTGAAATGCCAGAGAAATATTTCTTCACCAAACCAGAAAATTATTCTAAAATTTGGATTGAAATAGGTAAAACCCCAAATAGTCAAATCAACGCAAGCAGAGAGAGCATCTGGAGGTATCACAGTAGTTAATTTTAAGTTCTACAACATGGTGATAATAGTAATTAAAAACAGCCTGGTACCAGCACAGAAACAAACATACACCCTCCTAATTTTTGGAAAAAGGTATCCAGGTCATACATTGGAAAAATGATTCCTTTAACAAACAGTTCTAGTAAAACTAGATACCTACATATATAAGAATGAAATTAGATCAATACCTCTCATCTTATACCAAAAAAAAAATACCCCAACTAGGCTGTATTAAAAACTCAACATAGGACCTGAAATTTTGAAGCTGTAAGAGGAAAACAAAAAGAAATAATTTGTAAAATAGGTGAAAGGAAGGATCTTAGGGAAAAGATTCTAATGAGACAGGATATTAACCCTAAGAACTGAAAAACTGGATTAGATAAAATCAAAATACAAAGGAAACTATTAAAGGAAACAAAAGCAAGAGACAGTATGCAGAGTGGAAGAACACTTGACAAGGGTAGAGCAAGGGGTTGGTATCTAGACTTTTTTTTTAAGAAATAGAAACATTAACACCAGTAAAGTCTTCCAATCAACAATTGAGTGGTTACGCTTAATAGACAATTGTTCACAGGAAAAAAAATTCATCAGTGATCAGCTAAGATTTGAAGGAGTTTTCAAGACCATAAAATCAGGGAGATGTAATGTGGGAGTCCCCTCTGTGTGTTGCTTGTATTGGTTAATGAATAAAAAAACTGCGTTGGTCTGATAGGGCAGAACTTAAATAGTCAGGGAAGATGAAATTGAATTCTGGAAGGAAAAAAGCAGAGTCAGAGAGAAATGCCATGGATTTGCCAGAGACAGATGCTGGGAATTTTACCCAGTAAGCACTGCCATGTGGTAATACACAGATTAATAGAAATTGGTTAAATTAAGAAGAATTAGCCAATAAGAAACTAGAGCTAATGGGCCAAGCAGTGATTTAATTAATACAGTTTCTGTGTGGTTATTTAGGGGCTAAACTAGTCAGGTGGCCAGGATGAACAAGCAGCCCCTCCTTGCAACAGAGCTGTAAAGTGGTCAAACTACCAAGAGATTCCATTTTACCTTAGTCAGAATGGCTAACATGGAGACAGTAAATGCCAACAAAATATATGGAGAAAGTGGAACTGTTATCCACTTTATTCACACTGTAGGAATGTAAACTACACTAGCAATTATAAAAATTAATAAAATGTTTTCTTACAATAAAATAGAACTAATATTTGAAACATCTATAGGATTCCTAGGAATAGTGATTTACATAATATCACAGGCATTTACATATTTATGCTCTCTAGTCACAACAGCTAAAATAGAGGAACTGATCTAAAAGCTCACCAGAAATTAAAGTAGATTCAAAACATGGTTATATAAAAACAATGGAATTTATGAATGTACAAAGAAAACAAAAACCATAATATTATCAGGCAAATGGATAAAATTAGAAATCATTATATTATGTAAAATAAGCCAAACTCAGAATGACAATTTCCATGTTTTCTCTCATGTGCAGAACTTAGGGTTTACCTTTTATGTGTATGTACATACATATATGTATTATGTTGAGTGAGTGCAGGGAGCATTTAATCATGAAAGAGGAAAAGAGACCATGAGAGAGAGAGAGAAGGAAGAAAAAGTAAGATGGAGGAAGAAGAAAATGAGAAAGGATAATAACATGTGACATCAAAACAGAAGCCCAGTAATTGGAGTTGAAGAGAGATACCCATGAAAAAGGGTCAGGGGAGGTAGAAGACAGAAGCAGGAGAGGCCATTAAGTGTCTATGAAAGTGACATAACGAAATCCGTTACTTGATATGCTCAGTTTAAGGTAATAAATAAAAGTATTAGCTTAAGAACTAAAAATAGTAAGGCAAAATTGATGCTATACTTATAACTAAGCATCCACAGTTAAATGTTCTCTGCCCTCTGAACAGTTGTAAGTTTGCAGAAACTACTACCCACTATAGTGAGAAGATCAGAAGCTGCACAAATTCATGGATATAAACATAAATTCATAGAAGGAAGTTTCTCAACGTAACTGTTTAGCAAAACATCTTAAACAGGTTCTGGGGGCTATGATATCCCTAGTCATGGGATTTGACCAGGCTAATAGAACTATGCACAAATTCTCTCCTGTGTAACAGGGTATAAATCCAACCAAGAGAGTGCCTGGTTCTCCCAGTAAAAAGTCTTGCCACTATTTCACCAATGAACATCTTGGTCAGTATTATAGCATTTAAGGTCCAGTGCTGGACCACTGATGCTCTTTATCCCTCAGTAGCCTGCTCCTTATAGCACCATGAAAGCTCATCAGTGAAAAAAGATCTTTCTTGTCAGTTCAAAATTTACTTTTTTTCTATGTTCTGCAACCAGAACATATGTGTTTTCAGCACTAGGTTCTTGCCATCTATTTATGATGAACAACCAAGAGCAAAAGCAATGGCTTGTGTTATTTTGGGTGCCTCTGGGGTCTCTATGACAATAATAAGGGGGTAATATATGTGTAAAACTGACCTATGTCTTCTGGGAAGAGCATTGTTCACTAGGTGGGATATCATTGTTCAAACTCTTTTTAGCATTATATTTTCAATTACATTATTAATTTTCCTCAAGGCTCAAGGAATAAAACGGAAAAAACGGGTGGAAAGAAAGTAAGAACAGATGAGTATGGACATGTGCTAGGAAATGCTGTCCTCTGGACATGATATGGCTATTGTAGACATGAAGTCAGAAGCTGCACAAGATCTGCATAAGATCAAGCCAGTTAAAAATCCCAGCACAAAAAGAGTGGTTATAGATGGTCCTCCCTGAGCTGCAGAGTTAATGGCAATTGGTGGCTACTGAGGGAAGGTGAATCCATTTTTTTTTTTGTTGGGTAGCTATTGATAGATCGTCCATGCCCAGGGGACAATTCCATACCACATGCATATGGATAGCATTAATTGGGCAGAATGGGTTATAAAAAAGAAAAATAATATGAAGTTGGGGAGAGTTGGAGGCAGGGGAATTGGGTGGAAAGAGTAGGGTGGATTTAATCAAGTTACAATGAATATATTTTTGATTTTTTAAAGAATTTTCAAAGATGTATATATATGAGTGTGTATGTGTGTGTGATAAATTTCAAACTTATACATTATTTTAGCAAACTGAATGTATTCTTGTTGATTACCTTTCTAAATTGCCTGATATTTTACAATTTATTATTTATTTATTATTCTATTGCTATGAAGAGACACCAAGGTAAATCATATAAGAAAAAGCATTTAATTGGGTATTGCACACAGTTTCAGAGAATGAGTCCATTATCATCATGATAAGGATCAGACAAACATGGAATTGGAGTAATAGCTGAGAGTTTTACATCTTTATCTGCAGGCAACAGGCAGAAAGCAAGAAACACTGGGCCTGGCTCAAGTTTTTGAAACTTCAAAACCCATTTCCATTGATAGATCTTATTCAACAAGGCTACACCTTCTAATCCTTCCCACACCGTTCCACTAACTGGAGAGTAAGCATTCTAACTTATTAGCCTGTGGCTATTCTTTTATTATTGATTTTTATTGAGCGCTACATTTTTCTCTGTTCCCCTCACTGCCTCTCTCTTCTCCCCTTCAACCTTCCCCCTAGGTCCCTATGCTCCCAATTTACTCAGGAGATCTTCACTTTTTCTCTTCAAACCTCTAGTTACCTATTCAAATTTTTCTGTATAGGTAGTTATAAAATGTGACAATAAAGATGTATTTCAAACAATTACATCTCTTTTCCCTTTCTTTTTCCTTCTGTTATTCTTTTAGAGAGAATTGGCTGGTGATCTCATTTCTTCCTGAATTCAATGACATAGAGTTTCTCCCAAAAACAATTTTGCCATAGGTGGGAGCAGATCCTATTTATCAAGTAAAGAGTTTATTTCCACCACCATTGTTCATGTTTAAAATTGAAAACAGACTTCTAATTTATTCAGTGCTTTCCTTAATTTATTGAGTTGATCTTAAAGATATTTTACTCTAACTATTCATGTGAAGAACTATATTGATAAATATTCTGTAGCTGAACTATTTCCATGACATAAGACAAGATTTTTGTGGACGTTTTTTCAGTTGTTGTACCAGCAGCTGATAGCTTTATACACTGCTGAATTTGATTTCCTAATATTATACATGTACATTTATACATTTCTTTCTCATGTCATCTTTATCGTGTAGTAAATTTACATCGGCCACCTAAAATGAGTTAGGATTTCTATTATTTGTCTACTCTTTCTTAATTTTTATGTTATAGGTTGAAATATTTTGGTAATATATTTCCAATGTCTGTGCTTGTTTCCTAATTAAATGGAATGTTAGTTATTTAATATATAGTACCATGTTTCTTATTGAATTTTAGTAAGTCATATTTAAGTATATAAAAGACTTCATTTTGTAAAATTTCCATGCCAATTTTCCAATAGATTAGAATAATGTGCTCACATTATGCATATACAAAACATAGTACATATGCTCTTATCTGGATTATATTTTGTATGTGTATTTGCCAATGTTCTCTGCAACAGAAATGTTTCTGTCAGTGAAACAATTTTAGGTTGGTGAATTCTTTTTTGTATGGCTTCTATTACATCAGTTTCTAATCTTATCTCTAGTTTTTCTATTTGTTTTACTTTTTTTTAAATTTCTACACCAAGAATATGAATGTCATTCCCTATTTTGAAGTATGCATATCATGTTATAGATTTCATACTTCCTCCGATTTAGTTGCTATGACAAATTACCTGACATAACCACCTGTGGTGGGAAGGATTTATTTGAGTTCATGGTTTCAAAGTATATTTGTGCAGTGTAACAGACAGGGAAGGCACATTGTCTGGGCCTCTGTTGTCCCTGGCTTTGGGAGCTTGTAACATCATATCATATAGATCAGGAAGCAGAAAATAAATGAGAAGCAGAACAGACTATAATCCTTGCATGCCCCCTACGATAGTAGACTAAGTCATCCAACTAGGCTCCATGTCCTAAATGTCTTCTATCCTTCCCAAACAGCACCAGTTCCTGACAGTCAACGGCTCATATCCATGAATGAAAAGGGTACTTCACACTCAAACTGTAGTACCACTTAAAAGAAATTTTATTTCCATCCAAGAGATATTCTTATTGGTTTCTACCAATGAATATTTTTAAAGCTTTTTATTATAAAATTTAAGACATGATTTATTTAAACATGATTGGTGGTTTTTTAATAGTGCAACTTCTTAAGATTTTACCTTTTGGTTCCCAGTGTCATTATATAAGAAAGGTGAATTCTGAAACACTTGTTTGTTGAAAACCAGTTTGAAACTGTTTTATGTGCAGGAGTATTTTGCCACCGTGTATGTCTATGTACCATGCGTGTGGCCTCAGGCCAGATAAGGGCACAGATTACTTGAAACTGAAGGATCAAATGGCCGTGAACCTCCATGTGGATGCTGGAAAGTAAACTGAGGTCATCTGGAAAAGCAGCAAGTACTTTTAACAGCCAAGCCATTTCTCTAGGCCTGCCTTGAGGTTTTCATTCATTACACATTTCTAAAACTTCCATGTGTGTTTAAGTGAACAAATGAGCGGTTTAAAAAACTTATATGCTCCAAAGATAGATGAATATTTTCTGTGTATTTTTGACGATCATATTCTTATAAATTTGTAGAGAAGAATTATTTCCAAAATTTTATTTTCAAACACAATGCAACAAAATTGAGACTAAATTCATAGTGACCATTTAACTGTATTTTACTTCATCACACCCCATAGCTGCCCAGCTTCCATTCACCCAAAAATCCACTTATACTCAGATGGTATTGAGCAAGAGTTTGCCTGGTTCCTCCTAATTTTGTTCTCGGTTATTTGAGACTCATTTCTGATTTCACTTCAAATTACATGTCAGATTTGTATTTATGCTTCTTCAAATTATTTTTAATGTTTTGTGTTAGAAATATGCCTCTTTGAAACTTTCCAATCTATAGAGCCATTAATGTGTTGTTGCACTTAAAATGTTGAAATTTAGTGGTAATATAAATTCACTCGAAGCTCACAACCTTATAATCTGTACTTACCCTACGGTTAGGGCATAAAACGATGATATATTATGTGTCTATTTGTTTAGTTTCTTTTTTACCGCTTATCAAAACATTGACTACATTACCAATATACCACAGTATCTTATTTATCAGAACTTAATATTAAATCCTTAAATGTATTAATGAAATTTTTCTAACTATTGTTTTTTGAATAGTTTTAGCTATTTTAGCATTGTATTTTTCTATACATTTTATGATTACACTGTCAATATCTCTAAAAACACAAGGGGGTTTTGGTAAATATTGGATATAATTGATGTATTTAAAATATTTACCCTTCTAGCTGATGCCGATGTTCAAAGCAGTTTTCCATTTAATTATGTCCATCAACAGTATTATAACTCATTATGATTTCTTTATATTTCATTCAAAACCTGTACAGGTTTTGTTAGATTTACTTGTAAAGATTTCCTTCCAGCACTCAGGAGGCTGCAGTAATGGCTACTGTGAGTTTCAGATCAGCATGGGCTGTTGTATAAGACCCCCACTCAAACAAAACAAACAACAACAAAATAATTTATTTCATTTAGTACCTTAAATAAAACTTATTTTTTATTTCAGAGTCCATTCATACATTACTTATACATAAAAATTTTATTTATCTTAGCATACAGACTAATATATTTGTATTGTGTATAGTTGTCAGTATTTAAGTTCTTCAGTGTTTTGTAGATTTTTCCTGAGATTTTCTACATTGACAATCATGTCATGGTAATGGGAACAATTTTGTTTCTCTTTTGCACTTAGTATTCATTCTTGCTCTCTGCCCCTCCTTTCTTTCAGTTCCTTTCCCCTGTATCTCCACTCCCAATGTGTCTGTGTACATGGGTGTCTGTCTGTCTGTGTCTGTGTGCTTACACTGGATAAAATTCCCAATGTGATATTGAATAAGGCAGGTAAATGGAATAGCCACTGACTCCAAGTCTTAAAGATAAATCATCCGGCTTCCTCCATAAAGATAAAGTGAGCTCTGGGATTATTGTAATGTCACTTCATACAAGTAAAGATCTGCTGTTCTCCTTCTGTGCATGTGGGATTTCTATCAGGTGGATAGTTAGATATTCGTTTTCTGCAGCAATTGCACTGTCAATGTGCTACTTCCTTAGACTGTCAAAGTGGTAGATGACACTGATTAGCTTGGAAATAATGAGCCAGTTTTATTTCTGGATATGAAAACATTAGTTATTGTTGAATTAAGAACAAGTTATGATGATGCTTTATTTGTGCCAATATTCTGCCAAATTGGTTAGGTCACATGTTCCTGTTCATTGTGGTGCCCATGTTAGCTCAGATCTCAAAGATCTCACAGTTTTGATCTCTACTTGGACTCTCTGTAGCACTGAAATATGCTTCTGTGCAGCCCAATACTTCCTCCTAAAATGTTAACGTGTCATCTTCCTCACTAGTTATTCCTAATATTAGGTTCCCAAGTTACATAGAAAATTTAACCCTAGATCTGCTCCTTAGAAGGCATATGATGTTTGCCTCATGAGATAGGTGGAGACATGCATAGCGGGGCTTAGGTTGAAATACTATAAAGACAATGTCACATAAAGGGATCACTAATGAACAAATTCACAAATTGTGGTATAATTCTTCAGCTAAATGGTATGAAAGGAAAATGAACCAGTTTATAAACAGATGATCATATAAAGATAGATAACTCAAAGAAGACATCTCATAATCATGTTACCTTGAAAAAGTTATAACGTCTAATGCATAATGATCGCTCTTGTATAAATTTTTTAAAATAAATGTACAGCTATAAATTGTATGATTTATGAACATATACTTATTGATGTATACTTATGAAAGGCACCTAAACACAGAGTAAGCAGAAGCACAATGTGTTGGACACACTTCAGATTTAGGGAAAGTGACACTGGCAAGGAGTAGAGCTGTGGATCTAGAATGGAAGCAAATGATACTTGTACCTTGTGTGTAGCTTTCCGGTATTTTTGTATTTAAACCATATATAAGAAAATTATATATTACTAAGAGATGTTGCTGTTATGTTTTGTGCTTTTAAACTTCCAGAAATAATCACAAGAAAGGAAATAATTCCTTCTCTGAAACAAAACTAAGAAGTAGCATATTGTGTTTTTAGTTTATAGCATCTGCTCTACCAAGAGGAATACTGACTTAGTCTTGAACAGAAGGAAATGGTTCTGCAGATCCTCATCCATGTCACTCTTTCCTTTACCTTCCTACGCTATGAAGTTCTGAAGTATGGCGAGTCTGCCTTCCATGCAGCACATATACACAGAGCAAGTATTACACCCCAAGCACCAGCATGAAAGTGCTTTATGGAGCCCTAGGCCTAAAACACTTTGCATCTACAATTCTTTTTCTGTCCAGGGGAGATAACAAGACATGTCCTGATAGCTTTGTTGTAGGAATCCAATGTGACAAAGAAATGTTTGGGCAAACAAAAGATCTACATCAGTGATTCTCAAAAGCAATCAATTTGCTCCGTCTTTCTTTCTCCGCATGTGCCGGAAACATTTGGTAAGGTCTGGAGCCGTTTTCCTGTTGTCAAACTGTGAGGCAGCATCACTGGCGTCTAAGTCAATGCCATGTCTGATGTGAGACATCCTGAGGTTCTGAAGGCAGCTGGTACCAAGCACCTCCTGCATTAGAATGTCTTCTTGGGCAAATGTGAGACATTATTAGTATGTAATTGTACAGATTGTCCTTGAATAAAGCTCAGGCTACTCATCTTTGACAAAACATATAATTCAAAAACAATCAAATGAGGGAAATACTGATTCCCAACTACTGGCATTGGATGACCAATTTCTCCTATCACTTTAACCTAATACCTGATAAGAAGAAATTTAAGGAAAGATGGGCCTATCCAATTTGAGAAGCTACAATCTATCATGGTAAGGAAGTTATGGCAGGTGGCTCTGTGACAGCTGGCTTACATCTCAGGAGACCAAGAAACAGAGAGAGGAAGGAATGAGTCTGCACACTGGCCTAGAGTATAATGCCTAAGATCTTCCTTCCCAGAAACATATGCCTTCCAACTACCCTTCACTTCTACAGGTTGCACAACTTCTTTTTAAAGTATCAATTTTTATTTTATGTATATGCATGTTCTATCTGCATTTATGTACATGAACTGCATACATGCTGAATGTCCACAGAGACAAGAAGAGGTCCATGGATTGCCTGGAGCTGCACTTAAGGACATCTGTGGACCACTACTGGGAATTCAACCATGTGTTCTTAACTATTGTGCAATCTCTCAAGTCCCTCCATAGCATCTTAAAACACTATTACCAACTGAGAACTGCATGCTCTAGCATACAAGCCCATGTGGAACATTTCTCATTCAAATTATAACTTTTACCAAGGGTGGGGCTCTTTTTCTGTGACAACGGCCAGTTCTCTGGTGAAGAAAGCTCACTAGTCTTGTATTCCATGTTCTAGTGAACGTAACTCACCTTTGCCAACAAAATAAATCATATTTCTATTTTCCTTCAGAGAGTTCTTTGAGGTTTTAATCAAGCCAATGGCATCCCAACTGTAGCTCTCAGATGTACATCTGAAGTTGTCTTCAGACATTTCACTATCTCGTGGGATCTACTGACTTTCGGCTTGTTAAGTGAGCAGTTTGCCTCTATCTGTTTAGGCCTAGGTCACTTAGCAACTATTTTAAGAGCACTGGTTTGATTAAACTTCAAGAAACACTCTGAAACAAAGCAGAATTATGCCTTATCTTGTTGGACAAAGCGAGTTATGTTCATTGGGGGACAAAAAGCAGTTTGACTTCTTAGGATAAGTGACTTTTTCTACAGAAAATGGCCATTACACACATTGAATTAATTTGAATGTCTAGTATGGATCGGGATTAAGGAAAAACAAAAATGTCACACTGAGCTTTTATTTCTAATAGTATTCTTATAGCTGTGTCTCTATACTCTGGCACAACCAGAGCAGAAGTCAAGTCCAGGAGGAGCCTACCCATATTGAATAAACTAGGTCATGCCATGGTGAGTCCAGGCACTCTGATGTCCACACCAGCCATCAAGCCTATCTGCTAAATGACCTCCATGGTTTGACTGCTTCAATAGGCAAGGAAGAGGCTAGCAAACCTCTGAGTGACCCAATACAAATAGTAAAATGGAACAAGAAGTCCACTTAACAGAGGACTCAATATAGTCCGTTTCTGTTTTCAAAATTAGAGGCCCTTGACTTGCTTTCCGAGACTTGATAAAAGTGTAAGCTAAATTGTGTAGATTCATGTATCCATGTGTGGTCACTTTTTAATTCACACATGTTATAGGAGTTCAACTGCTTAACCTACTGGTTTTATAAATAGCAGGATTCTTCCAAATTTCTCCCAAGTGTTTATTCCTCAGAAAATTGAGCTATAAGGAAATGTTTTCCATTATGGCCACAGGAAGTTTCAGAAGAACCATGTGATGTGCATGTCTCTGAAAGAAGACAATTGCACTGCAACGTTTGGTGACAGCTGAGCACGCTCTGCTTTTGAAACACCAATCATCCCACTTTGGACTTAGACAAGAGGGAGATAATTTCAGCAATTTCTTTGCAAAAAAGTTTTAAAATTATGTTGTGTTTTGCACAACTGCTTTCCTTAATAAACTTGAAGACGTTTGACAAAGACCGTACCTGATCCTACGAGGTGGCGAAGCTATAGAAAAATCTCTGAGAAACGCAAGCATGTGCACTTATATTTGAGGCACAAAAGACAAAAAACGCACTCGATGTGGAACAAATAAAAAAGGACATTAACCAACAAAAGGTACAACTAGAGACATTGCCAGAGAAATTCTCTGGTTTTTCTCACCTCTGTTATGCTAAAATAGACCCAGGGAAAACCTCTGATGCCATTGGCTTCTCCAGAAGCCCTTTCACTACTGAACCCCAGCATCACTGGGACCCTTCAAGTGCAGGCTCTTAAGATGTGTATGAAAATGACAAACACTGGAATTACCCCTTTGAGGATCGGCTTCTCCCCAGTTCCTAATGGTCTTTCAAACATTCAATATATCTGCATCATTTTGGAAATGCTTTCTAATTGAGAAAGGACTTGTATGAATTTGTATCTAAATATTAAAACATAAAAACAATCTGTTGTTCATCTTATCTCTGTCAAGATGCAAAAAAAAAATACTTTGCTATTCTTGAATTGGAAAGATTGGTAGGAAGTTAAAATTAATTATAACTATCGTGTATCCTCATGGATTTTAGATGTATGTTTTGAGGTGTGGGGCATGAGGCATCACAATGCACATATGGAAGTCAAAGAGCAACTTGCAGAAGCCAGTTTTCTCCTTGCACTACATGAATTTAGGAGATTAAACTCCAGTGCTCAGGCCTGGCAGCAAGTTCCTTTACATGGTGAGCATTTTCCCCAGTCGTCATTTTACATTTTTATAAAAACACCTCTCCGTAGTTTGGATATGAAGTATCCCCCAAATTTTGCTTGTTGAGTCCTTGATTCCTGATGGTAGAACCAATTATCTCAGGGCAGCAGAGAATAGAAACCAGACAATGGTGGCCCACACCTTTAATCCTAGCACTTGGAAGACAGAGGCAGGTAAATCTCTGTGAGTTAGAGGCCAGACTGGTCTACAGATCGAGTTCTGGGATAATCAAAGCTACATGGAAAAAAGTGTGTCTCAAAAAACAAAAGCACACAGATCAGTAAGCAATAGATGGTTCCATGGTCTAATAGCATCATGAGAGGTGGAAGGTGCTGGGAGTCTTCAGTTGTGGGACCCAGTTGAAGGAAACCGGTGACTGAAGGTGTATCCTGGAAATACCTAACCCTTTTCTCTATTGACTCTCTGCTTCCTCCAGTGAGTAAGTTAACTCATTCTCCTCAGCTATGATGTTCTGCCTTAAAAACAGACTCAGTAAAATATTGAGTCAGGTGACCATGGACCAAACTTATGAGGCTATGAACCAACATAAATCATTCTCCTCATAAGTTGTTTTCACACATACTTTGTCACAGAAATGCAAAAAGAACTAATACACCCTTCCTCATGCATCTATTACTGATCACAAACACTAAATTAGAATCAAACCCCAAGACACTGTGACCCTCATTTGATTTGATTTAGGGATTGTTAGAGAAAACAGACCCATAAAATGACACAAATTGACCCATAAATTGGTACAAATAGACCACTGGAGCCCAGCATTGGGTTGCTTCCTTTAAAAGGAAAGTCAGAATAGAGGAAGTTAGAAGAGTTTGTTAAAGATCAGATTTAAGGAAGAAATTAAAAGGCAATATCTCAGGGCAAAAACTGCATGGAGATGTTACCACAGAAGAAAAAGGTCCTATATGAGGGAAACCTAACGAGTGTCAGGAACAGTTGATATGAAAAGAATGAATAACGCAGTTCCTTGTCTGATGTTTGGTCTTAGGAACAAAGTCAAGGAATGTAAGGGAAAACATGTGTCTCTACCATGCTGACTTCCATCACCTTGGGCAGATCACCAATCTGATCTAACAAATGGCAGGGGCTTACCTTGGGTACTTAGACCTTAGGGACATTTAAAATAGAAATGAGGTTGAGAATCTATTTTCAGTATCTCAAAACACTAAAAGAGAGACAATTGCATTCTCAGTCATGGAACTATTTGGTCTAGTATTATTTTTCTTTGCATTGGAATTACAGGGATATCAAGAAGAAAATAAAGTTAATCATTTCATTCTTAGTCAATAATCTGGTGGCAGCCAGGTGGGTCCCTGAGAACATAGCATGGAAAAACAAATGACTGCTCTATAGCACAATCCTTCTGCCAATTAAAACCCTCCAAACGTGGAGGGGTTGGGAAAATCTGTACAAAAGAAAGTTCTTATGACTTTAAGAATACCATGTGTCGCCGGGCTGTGGTGGCGCACGCCTTTAATCCCAGCACTTGGGAGGCAGAGGTAGGCGGATCTCTTTGAGTTCGAGGCCAGCCTGGTCTACAAGAGCGAGTTCCAGGACAGCCGCAAAGCTACAGAGAAACCCTGTCTCAAAAAACCAAAAAAAAAGAAAAAAGAATACCATGTGTCAGCTAAGATTAGTGACTTAACCGAAGTGACAAAAACTATCCAAGTTCTACAAACTTGACCAAAAAAAACAGACAAACAAACAAACAGTGCTATTCTATTCAAAATATTGAATATAGCTCTCTCAGTTCATGGAAAATCTGTGAAAAAATCCAGAATTCAATACCAATATTTAATGACAAATGATTATCTCCAAGACATGATTCCATGTAAAGGAAGAATCATTGAAGTGTCATCGATATGTTAGTAAATGAATAAGAGACTGATTCTCTTCAAAAATGGTCACCTTTTAGAGCCAACGTGATAACTGACAGCTAAAGAGACTTGCTGTCAAGTCTGAGGACCTGAGTTCAATTCCCTGGATCTACATGGAGGAAGGAAAAAACCAAGACCCACAGGTTACCCTCGGATGCTCTGACCACATGATGTGTTACATGCGTCCTTCTTCCAAGTAAATAAATGTAAATTAATGGCCTAATAGAAAGTTACTTCCTCCTCTTGAAAACCTCTTGAAGATTCCTTCAAGGCAGAAACAGACAAAGAGGTTATATTTTCCAATATATTACATATCAGAACTTATGAGGGCAGTGGTAATAAGAGGCTAGATCCAGAAGTGGTTTGCATTTTTCCTGCTTCTTCCTTATAATGAAAGAAATGCATGTTAAAAGGAACACAAACCAGGCTTTCTCCTTTAATCAGTGAATAGGCCACTATTAGATAAGAAAACAAAGCTGTACTGAAGGTCAATCTAACAATAAACAACTTTAACCCAGAGGAACAAATATTCTGGTACCCAGTAAAGTAACAGCAACCTAAAGCCAAATGCTCAGATTCTGAATTAAATTAGGGAGTTGAAATTTTCTTAAAGTAAATACTGAAAACTGATATAAATTTATGTGGTTGTATATTGGTGTCCTCCTTGCTCAAATGTTACTCTCCAAGGCTATACTTGAATATACTCTTAATTTATGTCATATATATATGATTCAATTTAGTGTGTTCCTTTATAACAAGTACTATGAATTTTCTCATTTTGATTTTAATATTTGATTAATTACCTGAAATGTTTATGACAGGCAGTTTTTGCTATATTGTGTGTGAACTATGAACTCAGCTTTGCTTTTTTTTATTTGTACAATAACCAACTTTTCTAGGTTAAATCTATAAACCTCAAATTAAAACTCAAGACAAACATAGGAATTTTTAAGAGAATATATGAAGGTTACTTAATCTTTTTCTCATTTGTTTGGCCTAATCAAATGTTCATTCTTTGAAATACTGCCATTCAAAGGATGTCACTTCCTCACTGACTATCCATGACCAGCCTCTAATCTTGCCACCAGAAAAGGTCTCCAAGTGATATTAACAAAACTTTATAAAAGGAAGTTGACCAGCCTTTCCTTGTCACTAGGCAGCCAGGAACTTTAACATTTAATTAGCTTTTGCTTTCAATATAATAAATGCAGAGAGCAATAATACCGTTCTTTTTAACTTCAAGACAAAAGCTTGTGTCTTGAGCTGACAGTGTCAGTCCAGCAGAATAAATTTCTGTGGAAGATAAATGGAGAGTTACTCTCATCTACTAGAAGTGTTTGTTAAAGCAATAATGATCATAGTCTAAGCCATTGCCCCTGGGATTAATGAGAGTCCAGGAAGAGTTGATGGTCCAAGACACACAGAAAAGTCATTAAACCCCAGATGAGTATTAAGTCCCTGATAATTCTCTGTGGCTAAAGACTGTGGATGGTGATGTAGGAATATCATAGATACTAGCCTGGGAGGGACAGCAAGAGATGGGTGGTTAGTTAAGAAGTGAGTTTTCCAGCATCTACAATATTAACTGTTTTCTATAGTCAAATGCTTAAGAGAGACTCTTACAGCCTCAATTCCAAAAAAGTAGTAAAAAACAGAATAGTTAACCTAGCAGTGTTCAGAGGAACCACTGGCACAGGATCTGCTATCTTCTCTGTGTGTCTCTCCATTCCCTCCTTTATCTTGGAATTCTTTCCATTGTTTTCCACCTTGCAAAGTCCTACTATTCCCAGGCAATAATAAACAAGGAAATTATACTCTAAGGTCTGTGAAAATATCTTTAGATTGAACTAAAAATGTGTGTGTGTATGAATCAAATATATATATATATATATATATATATATATATATATATATATATATATGAATTATACTCTGGCATTCATGGGATACGTTGACAAATATACTCATTTCCAAAGGCTGTATTCCAACAGGAGAGTTCTGAGAAGTCTAAGGATACCCAGGCCACTGAACAGAGAGCATTTTCATTTGTTTGCCTGGAGACCAAGGTAAACATTTTTCTTTCTGTTTCTGTCCACTTTGTTCAGCATGTGATTTCAAATTGTTTATTGAGGTTGGAGGCAATGATGTACACAAAAAATACTTTGTCAAAAAGGCAAATTCTGTTTTTAAATCACTGAATTCTGATAGATAGTGAATTCTCGGTAAACATTAGCCATTATCATCATCTTTATATCATTATTCCTATTACTGTTATGATCATAATCATTTCCCATATGAGAAGGGAGGAGCTCTCATGATCCCATGCTGGAAGTGGTGGCTGATGCCACTGTTGGAAATATTAACTTCTTTGCTCTCACATCAAACATTCCTCATCAGGTAGGTTTAAAAATAATTATGGTAAACTCTAATTTTATTACTCCAGAAATATATTAAAAATGTAGATCTTTTATAATTCCTTCAATTAACAGTAGACACTTCTTGATTACTTTCTAATTAAATCATTTCACTCTAAGGCTTGGTAATTACAACAAGAAGTTATTAAAATTAGAAAACATTTGCTAACTCAGTACTTTTGATTATTAAGCCTTTGTCATTTAATATTGCCAAACAGTCTATGAAGATATATGAGCCAAGAAACTGATTTTAATGTCTTTAGCTGCAATAATTAACTACAGGTGTCCCAAACAATGAAGGCTTCTTTTTATTACATATTTTCCTGTAAAATCTATTGTTATTGTCACCAGTTGGATTTTGTTTCCTTTGGCCTGTTAATCTGTTTTTTCCCATATGTGACCACTGTTCTTCTACTGGACTAGAATTATGTCTTTGAATCTCCCCTGCTTAGAAATTTTATTTCTTCAGGGCCCTGATAAAACTACATTCTCAGCTTATTATCCACATCAGAGTTACTCTGCCTTTGATGGTTTTATCTGACTGATCACTCCATTTAAATCTATAGAACAATATACTGCCCAAATCAGATACCTTCCTAGAAGGAAAATCATCCATATCACTGGGGCCAGGAAAGTGCACTGTGCAATTTGCCATCTCAGTATGTCAATGGGATGACAATTTTCTTTCATCCAATTCCTTAGGAAGTATGATATCATTTATCTTCAGTGGCTGGCTCTTATTGGGATGTGGGAAAAGAATTGGAGTGAGAGATTGTTCTTTCCTGTAGATAAGACTCAAAGAAAATCAAAGGACTTTCTATTCAGCTCTTTGCAAATCAGTGTGAGCAAAAGGTACACACATCACTGATAGGAAATGGTTTTGAAACCTAAGATTGGATCCATAGAACCAAATGATCCATGCAAGCTGTGATCAGTCAAAGTAAATTCTTCCAAATGTGACACTGAAGCACAGGGCGAGGTGCTAATGGCTGTCTATTGGAATATTGGTTTGACAAAATGCACCTAGAAAAGATATTGACATGCTCTTCAGTGTTCTAGCAGGAAAGAGATTCGTGAAATCAAGCCTACTGCTCCTCTGCCTGCCTTCTGCTGAGAAACCAAGGGAAGGATTGAACAAATCCATCACCCCTTAACAGAGCAGTAAGTGGAAGCTGATGAGTTTCCCTGCCTGATGGAAAGGTGGTATTCTGCTCCTGGTGCACAGCATCTCCCTTACATTGGTACACTCATCAGAGAACATCTGCAGAGTTGTGTTCTATTTGGGGTACAATAATTCCCAAGGACAATGAGAAATACACAGAGGAGAGGACACACTGTGATGAATGAAAGAGAGGATAGAATTGGAAAGCTAAGCTCTGGTGATGAAAGACAGGCACAGAAAGAATACCAGCATTGTCTTTGTCTACATAATGGGCGTCATGGTATAGGTAGCACTCCACAAAGCATCAGAGGACAGACTAGGACAGAAGCTCAATTACAGGATACCAAGAACAGCATTCTTATAGCAGAACCGAGTATTCCAGAATACTGTGGAACTTCATCTATAGGAGGTACTCAAGGAGCGGTCAGCAAGATGATGGAAAAGGACAAAAGTTGGAAAAATCCCACCTTGACTTGAGAATCAAAAATGTCTGAACACTAAAATTCCTGCTCTGGCCACCAATCTGAAAATCTCAGTTCAGTGACAAACCAAGACTTGTTCCATTTTCACTCCGTGACTTTGAACGAGGTAGAAACCAATCAAAGAGCTGTATCAGTCCCTACACAAATTGAGAATCATATCTGGGTGGCATTGAATTCTTGATGAGTTCTAGGATGCATTTTTACTAGTTGGAGTACATTATAAGCATGCAAACAAAAGTAATAGACAAGTACATACATTACCTCAATATCAATGTGTCCATGCCTACAATGTCTACATCCTGTAGAACTGTGAGAGGAAACAAAACAAAGATCTAAATAATAGCTGCTGTACTACCCCCTTCTCAAGATTTGCTTATTTTAATTACTTGGATAGCTTTAGGCAACTTTTCTTTACTGGGGCTTTGTAATTTTATCTGTTTCCAAAAAGACAAGAGGATACCATCACCAAGTTGTTTCCTCTTGCTTTTATTGCTGGTACTTTTGAATATATGGAAGAACCTAAGTTCATCAATATGCATGTATTAAGCACAAACGTATCAGCATGTCACCTGTGATATAAAATGGAATGCCACAGACAATAACATTGTAAGAGCAAATGATTTGCTAATGTGCACTGAATCTTTATCCCTGAGACTCTAGAAGATGAAAAGTATTGAAGAAGAGCCTTGGTAAATGCTTTGATTCACTAAGGAGATTCTCAACATAAGCTTGATATTTCTTGAGTTTTAACCATGCTGAGATAAGCCCAATATCTCAATTTCTGCATTACAGTTATAAAAAAAACAATACAAATCCCCCAAATGGCTTATTTACATGTCTTTGAGATATAGGCTCAGAGAATATTACAGTCACAATTGGGCCTGGAGGTCATCTAATCCCACCCCCTCCTGTTTAGCAATGAAGGCTCTCAAACCCTAAAATCCTAAATGACCCAGCTAAGGACACAGAGTTACTTTAGGCCAAGACTATGGACAATTGTAAGGGCTTCCAACCCCTCATCAGAGCTGCATACGAATCTGTAGGTCTACATAAAGCAAGTTTGTGAAAAAGATTTAAGACAGCACTAACAGCAAGTGGGAGTATCCGATTTCCTTGGAGGGATAAAGGAGCAAGCCACCCTAGTTAGAGAGTGGGAAGTGTGCACAGCTCTCAGCCCCTCAACATTATGTCATGAGAACTTATTTGCCCAACACACAACAGACTTGGCAAGAAAAATAAAAGGAGAAAAAAACAAAATTGCTTATCTGCATATGATGTGTATACCATTCAAACAGGACTCTGATGGGGCACTGAGAGAAAATATATGGAAATCACTATCAAAGCAAAATGACTTGTAACCTGAAACAAATTTCTGATCAAAATCTTGACTGATCCAAGTTTTGTCTCTGATATTGTCTTAATTGTCAAGGAAGCTGATTTGTCTGAGTGAACCAGTCAGATATAATAACCAAAACAATTATTAACAGATAGAAAAACCTGGAATTGAGCAGATGGTATGTCCACATGTAGGTTCAGCATTTGACGTGCCTCATTTCAAAGAGATTTTGTGCTCGTTGGTTGGAAGTGACCTGGGGTGCTTGGGAAATGATGTGAGGCTTGGATCAATATAGACACAAATCAGTTTCTCAGTATTTCCAACAACTTGTGACCTTCTATCTAGGTTGAGAATAGACAGAATGATTGTGGAAACAGAGCAGTTCTCTATCTGGCCTGACCTGTTGACCGCCTGGAGGTTCTCCCTTCTCTCACTCCAGTCTCACAGGTAAAGGAGAGGAAAGACAATAAATAAACCGTGTTTGTAAGTAGACCCCTGGCTGGTCTGAACACCTCCCTAGTGTGGCTAAAACTGTAATACTGCCAAAGCGAGAGTCCCAGAAATGTATTCTCTTGCAATTTATTGTATGTCTCCAGCTGAGCCTCTGCAGATATACCACTCCTAGCCTGGGGATTGAGGCTTCTCTGTTAATGTAGCCAAAGTATGATACAATTGCCCCTAGTTACTCATCAATCCCAATTATTTGATGTGATTTTAATTAGCCCAAACAAGGGACCCTGTAGTCATTATAACTCCACTGTAAAAAGAGGAAGAATCAACTCTTTGTTTACTTCTGGTGCCTTAGACGCATGAAGACACACCAAAATAACTGCTATTTATTTTACAAGATGGAAAAAATATTGACTGCCCTCTGGTCATAGCGGCATTTTCTTTTGGGATTACAAGTACAGAGATGAATTAGGTACACTTAGGATCAATATCTGTTTCTCTTCTTGGCTCAAGATGGGATTTGTCAAAATTCGAAAGCAGCTTCTATTGAGTGTCAGCTACAAATCCTTCCACTACTGAGTCACACACCTATTCAGGTCAAAATATAAACGGCCAAGGGCTTTTGCAGATACAATATCTGGGGTCAGGGTGCTGAATCACCTCTCTGCCTTTTCCTTTAATGAGCTTTAGTATGATGAAGTGACCTTACCAGCAGAGAATTGAAAGGAGTAAAGGGTCAGGGCTAGCAAAGGACAGTGGTTCTCGGGACTAGCAGGAGATTCGGGTGAGAGCACAGACTCTGGGCTGCAAGAGAGACTGTGAAACACAGTGAGCGTTAAGCTGGTGAACTACCCGTACAGAGGATGTGGTGGGACAGATAAAATGCAGTGTGGTTACAATGTGGGTGAAATAATTCTTTGCGTTAGCTCTGCCGGGGTTCAAGAACCACAATGATAAGTATCTTCAATGTTCAACATATTTACTAACACTGCAGACTTGAAAATAAGAGGCCCTTCTGCCTAGAAAGAGGTTAGGAGGGTTATCAGACTTGCCCTGAATCAAGTTTTTGAAAGATGCTGCTTCACAAGGGAGAACTCTGTTGGTCACAATCACGCAAGGACAAAAAAAAATATTTGTTTTGGATATTTTGAATAGTTAAGGAAGTATTAGAAGTTAACATGGGTATCATATGGAATGAATAAATGAAATAGATAGAAGGAAGTCAAAGTATGGTGTCCAAGTTTTAACTAAGACAAAAAAAACAGGCATAATGGTACACATAATAAAACATGATGAATACCAAGAATATGTAAGAAATGAGCATTAAGAATTTGCAGATGATTCAAGTGTTGTAGAAATATGATTGACAGCAAAGCCAGGGGATGTGGTGACAATGGCCGTGTGTCAAGATGGAGCTTGACTTAGACCTGTCTTACTCCCCCACCCAAAAAAAAAGGGGGCTGGTAATACTGGGAAAACAAGGGGAGACTCTGAGCTAGGAAAAAAAAAAACAAGTCAAGAGAGGTTCAAGAAGTTATTAAGGTGGAAGAAACGCAAAAATTATATATCCATAGAAGTCCACTGTGAGTGTTTTGGAAAGGAAGGCAGTGGACCTAGTCATTTACTCTCTAGCTTCTATTCTCTTCTTTTCCAAAATGAGGACACTAACACCTATTGCTTAGAAATGTTGAGGAATTAAAGGAATGCTATACATAAATCACTCACCTCAGCCAAGAGCCAAAATGGATTGAATTCTCCTTCTCTACACTCACTCTCAACTCATGCATTGTGATGCCTATGAAAAAGTAAATGTTTCAGTAGCATGCTACTGACATCGGGGGAAGTCTTGACTCCGGAAGCACTGCTCTGTCCTGATCTACTGGATCTGACAGTTGTAGCCTTTGAAGATCTTTTGATTTGTTTTATAATTTTCCCATATTTATCCATGCCAGTCTGTCAAGCTGCCACATTCTAATATTGCCATGTCTGCCTGTACTGCAGTCAGACCAGAGAAGTACTGTGAGAATGTCTAGTAGCTATGCACAGGAGACCCTAAAAGAATGAATAAAAAGGGAAGAAGATCAAATACCACCCTGTTTGCAATACATACATTTTTTTTTATTATGTACTTAAAATACTGTTGATAGAGTTTCTTCAGTAAAGGGCCTGTCTTCAAATCATGAGAACACAAGAAACCCAAAGTTATGGGAGCATAGACAGCAGAGCCATGGAGCATCCTGCCCAGACAGTTATTCTACTTGGCAACTCCAGACCAAGAAGGGATCCTGTCTAAATAAGCAAGATGAATAACACCTGAAGAAACAACAGCTGAGGGTGTCCTTCAGCCTCCATGTGCACATGCGTACATGTGAATTCCCAGACACACATGTGAACCTGCAGATGCATCAGCACACACAACATATATGCCAAAACTAACAAAGCAAATTAATTAATTTTTTTCTTTCCTTCTGGGAGACACATAGAACTTTCTACAAAGTATTTCCGAGGTTTTTTTTTTAAAATAAAACCACACATAATCATAATCAAAGTTTAAATTCCTGCTCAAATTTGTGAATGGCCAAATTGTGGCATCTCTTTTGTGTACCAGAGTCTGGTGACTTAGGCTTCATTCTCCACAAGATATTTCCAGAGCCCTAGGTCTTACTGCAGAATAAATAAAGAAAAGCCACAATTAAACAGGGCGCTGCCTAGAGCCTAGACTGGCTGTGCACATGAAAACAGTAATGTCTCAAATCACACCCAGAAGCTCAAGGCCTCTGACTGAAGCACAGGAGATTTCTGATGAGGCCTACAATTCTGTTGATCTCATTGGGGCTGCGTCCTTCGGCTCCCTCACATGACCACAACACTGTGAAGCATGCTTCCAAGCAGCTGCTTAGGAACACACTTCACTGCCAAGTATTCCAGAGGGATGTATGCATCCATTTCTCACAGATTCAAATTCCCCAAATGGACACCAGGATAATTCCCTTCTTCATGTCACGGGTGTGTCCTAGAAATTGGGCGTTATTTTCAGAGCAGGATTTAGGGTACTTTGGAGAATAATGCCATCGGTGGTGAGCATGGCTCCCTGATCCTTCGGGATGCCTCCTCTTTGTATTATAAAGTGAGATTGACTAGGGCATTTCAAACTGAAAAGGATGTGTATTTGGGTTAGAACCATACAGGAGAATTAATACAAACTGGTAATGGTTCACAGGCCAGCTCATTCCTCCTTGAAATTTCAGTGACTGGAAAAATTAGTCTCCTGCTTCCTTTCTGCTCCTTTTTTAATTATAACTTGCTGAGGCACTAGCTAATACCCTTTAATCTCTTTTAATAACTACCCTATCCTCAGATTCTCTAAGCATCCTTCTCAAGGCATCCACAAATCCAAGAATGCTCTTAAGATTGACTGACTGACTGATCTCTCAGCTCTGTTGATTTACTGTCACTGGGTTTATTTCTGCAGCCCTGGCTCAGGGGGATGAAAGGCAAAGCACAGATATGAATACTTTCTAAACCCAGGAGAGGGCTATATAGCAGGAAATTTGGAGACATGGCCAAATTTATTTTTAGGCATCTCCACCCCACATTTCCTTAATGCTTTTCGTTTCTCACAGCTCCTTTCTCTCCTACCTAGCATTTTCTGACAGTCTCACTCCTTTCTGGGGTGTGAAAGTAATAAACATTCCTTCTGGTGAGGATCCTACATTTTCACAGATAATCAAGGCATAAAAGGAAGTATATATCTAATGGAGAAACAGAGAGCCCTTGTAAGGGCACAGGGAGTGGAGAATGTTGGTCAGCTACTTAAGTCAGATATCTGAAAAACATGGTGTGCGATAATCCATTAGTCCCTCTTCTGTTAACGCTGTGATATATATGTATGCATAGTATAAAACTTAAAATGTGTTTCTCAACACACAAAGCATGATACCTGACCATAGGATATTATTACTACTATCCTTCTCCACAAAGGGGAAGTACATAATAAAAAAGATGTGTCAAGACAGGGCAAAGCAGTGATATAATCAAGTATTTGATCCCATCAGTGACCAATTATGGTCTAGGAGACAGGACATCTACCACCTGGGACACGAAAGAACAATGGGCAGAGTATGTGATCAAAGCTATTATTTAAAAGCTAAGAACCTGACAAGGTCAAATACAAAAGACTGATGAAGCTTCCTGCATTAGGGATGGTTTTATAAGTCTTCATAGTGTTGAATAACTAGAAACAAGTGAGGGAAAAAAAAGAATCAAAGATTATGGTACAAACCTGGAAGACTGTCAGCATATTAAAAACTAGCTTTGAAACAAGGGTTAGCAGCTACAAAACTTTCAGTCTACAGTAGTGACCTGCCTACAAGATGTGCTAGAAAAATAATGGCACATAGTTTGTGGTAGTAACCAGTCAATATCTGATTGGACTTGATGCACACTCCAATGGAATCCATACCCAACACTGCTCAGCGGTCAAGAAACTGAGACTAGATAGGCCAGGGACCTAGGAAAAAACCATATACTAACTATTCTGTTGAAGTAAGGTATCAATGAAATGGCATTTATTAATGGCATTCTGCACATAGATCAGGGAATTCAGCCATCATCAGAGAAGCTTCTTCCTGAAGGGGATGGGAACAAATACAGAGACCCAAAGGTGGGCAAGGTGCAGAGAGTGAGCTAACTCTAAGTCATAAATAGGATGTCTCCATCAAATCCTTCCCTTAGTGGCTCAAGGAACTCTGGAATAGGAGGTAGAAAATTGTGAGAGCTGCTTGGGATAGAGGGTACCAAGGAAACAAGGCCTTCTAGCAACAACAGGACTTAGAAACATGTGAACTCACAGAGACTGTGGCAACATTCACAGGACCTGCACGGGTATGGGACAGATGGGGTTGCAGCACAGAGAGAGGAAATAGACACAAGTTGCCATCCACAACCCAAAAGCTATTGTCAGTTGATTAACTACTTGCAAATGAAGAATTGGTTTCTCCAATGGAATCTCACTAGGTATACAAACTACTATTAACAGCAGGCACCAAGCCCAGCAATCGGTAGCCAACACAAAAACAAACTCAATGTTCTTTGTCTCATAATGCTTTGCCAGGGATGTTTTTATAGTTTTTTTTTAACTATACAAGTCCTTTGTGTATGTATTATGGTTTGGTTTCTGGTTTGGATTTTTATAGGATTTTTGTGTGAGAATAAACGTGCTTCACTGTGTCTCTATGTATTTCTTATGATATTTCCTTGGTTCTTCTTCTTTTGTTTGTTGCTTTGTTTTGTCACATGTTGGTTCATTTATTTTTTAATCTTACTTTATTTTATGATTTTTGATGTCTGTATTCTAATGAGAGAGATTTTGGTGGGTGGGGAAGTAGGGAGGATCTGGGGGCAGTGGGAAGAGAAAATATATTGCATGAAAAGCTCTAATATTCAATTAAAGAAAAAATAAACATGTGTTAGGAACCAAATGTGGATCTCCATAAAAAAAGGTGTTTTAGATGAGAAACCAAATTGCTGGTTTGAAAAGAACATATTGAATCATATACACACTTGGTATACATTTGTCTCACCCCTGTCCTAAGCCATTATAAAATGACAGTGCCCAAGAGAGGCTAGGATATGGGCATGGTGTGCTAACATCATCCACCACTGACCTTGAACATGAGCATCCCAAAATTCCAAAATCTCACTGAATTGTGGGTCTAAGATAGCATTGTCTAATGGAAATATGATTATTTTTAAGCTGTAAGAGTGCAACATATGTTGTTTCAAATATTCTAATAACTATTTTTAAAAGAAGGAACAAACGGATGAGGTTAATTTTAATATGCTTTCATACAATATATCCAGAGTCTTGGCCTTTTAATATGTAACCAATAAAAAGAAATCAGCATTAGAAGATTATATTCATTTTCACATGCTAATTTTTCCAAATCCAGTATTTATTTGACATTTTCTCATCAACTCAGGCTAGCCACATATTGAGTATTCAGTAGCTTCATACGACTAATGGCTGCCATATTGAGCAACTCAACTGAAGTACTTACTACTCTTGTAGATTTAACCTATCACGTCTTTGCCTAATAAACTCCGTCACCCTAACATTCTAATAGCTGTGCCTGAGCTTCTGTATTAGTCTTTCTTATAACATCTTATCTTAGACTGAGAACTTGTACAGTCCAAAGTATCTCAGTTTGTAGAAAGACTACATAGACAGAGTGAATTTATACTCGATGCAGAAAGCTGTGCCAACTTGAAGTACATTGGGAAGAGTGTATAATGGCACTTAAGGAATGTTATATAATCTTGGTTCCTCAAGTCAACTTGCTATTATAAAAGCAACCCCAGTGAACTGCTACATAGATACAGTTTACGAGTTCTTGACACAAGGATTTTTACTAAAATGTAGTTATCAAATAAAATTAGATGAATGGATAGGAGAGTGAGGGAGGGAGAGAGAGGGAGGGAGAGAGAGAGAGAGAGAGACAGAGAGACAGAGAAAAAGACAGAGAGAGG
>NC_022020.1:1316088-1337674 GCF_000317375.1 Microtus ochrogaster
AGGAGAGGAGAGGAGAGGAGAGGAGAGGAGAGGAGAGGAGAGGAGAGAGACTTAAATTAAACCTAAAAGGCATGATGACACACCTTTAATTGAGAGGCAGAAGCTCAGGGACCTCTGTGAACTCAAAGCCATCTTTGTCCTCAAAGAGAGTTCCAGGACAGCTAAGGACACACAGAAGTCCTATCTAAAAAATGAAGAAGGAGAAGGAGGAAGAAGAAGAAGAGGAAAGGGGAAGAAGAAAAATTGTGGAGGAAAAGAATTAATTGGGTTACACTTCCATATTGCCATTCATCACTGAAAAATGGCAAAACAGAAACTCAAACAGAGCTGGAACCTGGAGTCAAGAGCTGATGCAGAGGCCATGGAGGGTGTTGCTTACTGGCTTGGTTTCCTTGGCTTGTTCAACTGCTTTCTTATAGAACTCAGGACCACAAGCACAGCAATGGCACCACACACTGTGAGCTGGGCTTTTCCCCCATTGGCCAATAACTGAGAAAATGACTTATAGCTAGATGTATGAAGACATTTCCTCAACTGAGGCTCTTTCCTCTCTGAAGACTCTAGCTTGTGTCAAGTTGACACACAAAACCAATGAGGATGGATAGATAGATGATAGATCAATAGATGGATAGATAGATAGATTAAATAGATGATCTAAAGTCCTAAAGTAAAGAAATATCAGAGGATTAAGTGACAGAAGACAAAAGTATAAATATAAAACATTTATGTTATTTTCTGTTTCTCTCTGTATTTTTCTTTCCCTTTTCTCTCCCCTTTATTTACCCTTATCTCAATAAAGCCCTCACTTAAAAAATTATTCATGCATACACATGCTTCTTATATATGCACCCTCTTGCATGCAAGAAACATATTCACATGCATGCTCCTACACCCATGTACAAAAGCACCATGTAAGCACATATACTCCTACGCACAAGTATGCCCATATTACCAACACAAGCATACATGCACAGCCTTGCTTTGATATCCAGAACTTGAACATATCATGCTTGGTCTTCAGCTCCTCCTCCTGTAGTTAATAATTTTCTGTTTTAATATTCACCCTCCTTATGACCTCATTGAATACTGCTGCCTCCAATGTGTCCTGTTTCACATTCTAGAAGCAGGAAAAAAAACTGTGACCTTATCAGGAAAGAAAATCTTTACTCTCTCTGTCCATATTGTGTCAGATACTTGACTCCTAAACCCATGATCTCATAGGAATGGATTATTCTGCTGTGTACTTATAAAACATAGTGTCCCCTCTACAGTGAACATGCATAAGTACTTAGTAGAGACAGTAAATTATTATTGGTTGAAAGGCCCTGATGCCCTGGATAATCAAATTCTCCTTCCGCACTCACTTCAAATGCTACATGAACCATGCTTAATTAATACTGTAACTAGATGCGTTGCTACATAGAATTTATTCCCACAAAACATGAGGGTGTATAAAATGATCTGTATTAGAATAGGAGAGCAGAAGGTGGGATGACTCACTACAGTGTGTAAAAGGCATCAAAAGAAGCAATGCAGGAAAAGCTTACTAGAACTAGAATGTAAAAGTCCCTAAGGAAAACAGGTACAGTGATGTCATCTTGGAGCTTAAATATCCAACTCATTGTAAGTTCAAAACAAAACTACTAATCGAGTACCATCCCTAGTAGGGCTGACTGAACTGTGTGTAGTGATTAGCAAGCATCTGACCCAGTGCTAAGGATTTTAACATATCACTTAATTGAACACATACAATAAAGACCAATTAAATTTTGTTACCACATTTGTAAATGATAGAATTGAGCCCTAAAGGGTGGATTTACTCACCCCAGATTCATATATCATGGTTGCTTGTCTATTAGCTCTAGTAAATAAATGGAATTAAAATTGCAACAGAACATGAGTTGCACAGAGTCAAAGTATTTAGGTTAGAAAGTCAAAAGTATCCCTCCAAGTTATTTCCTCGTACTTCAAATACAGTCGATCCTTCCCATGCCAGCCCATTCCCTGCCTCTATCCCGAAGTGTCTATAACCTGACTTCTCAGACATTTTGCCTGAATGATGCTTTGTCTGTTTGTCTATGTCCTTGTTCCCCACACTTTATGTCAGAAGAAAGTTCAAAGTAGCTATTACTATTCACATGGGTGCCCTCAACTGTTCTAGAAAGGATGCTGTTTATTCATGACTCTCAGATAACAGAAATGCAGTTCAGTGTTGCTCAGCACAGTGGACCGAGTGCCTGTAACCATGCTTGCCCTGAGACAGGCTGAGTCAAAGCACTGGCTGTGAAAATGAGAAAGGGGGTAGGCAGAGAGCATCAAGAGAGTGTTATGAAAGAATATGAATCAAATATCCCAAGTACCTTTAAGAAGCCAACAGTAAGGATAAATCCAAGGAATTACCTCAGTGAGTAACTCTGTAACATAAACATTATATTGGAATTAAATGCAGAAATAGTGAAGAGGTCCAGACAGAGGGAGAAGAATGCAGGAAGGGGAGTCAGTCTGAAATTTGAAAGCCCATGGTCTCACTTTATTGCCTTGCAATACCTGAATGTTAGCTTTTAGATATCTGCCATTTCACATACAGAGGTATATATTAACATGTGCAGCTGACTTGCTCATGATCTATTGAGTTCCCTATAAGGAAAGCAGGAAAGATATGTTTTGTAATTTGACTCAGATGTGTACTTTTTATCCTTCCCACGCTATTTCATTTCTTAGGTCAAACCATCTCTCTCATTACCATCGTGATTTCCCCAGTGCCATCTGCAATGGAGTGAGCCAATCACAAACGTACCTTGACTGTCCCTGCGGTGATGCTCACTAGTTTCTAAGTGACCATTGTCCCTAAGATGATCGAATCAGCATGTCCCCTTCCACAGTAGTGATCTTGGCTCTATCCTCTCTCCACAGACCACTGAGAGGGTGAGGAAGAGCTGTTCCTCATACTGTGCATGGCTGCCATCCACTTTTGTCAATTGCTCTTTGCCAGAGTGCAGCCACCTGGCTCTCTGGCTGTGAGGCTCCCCCATGGTGTGCAGCTGGCTTCCCATTCACCTTCGGTGTATGAATATCTGCTGCCACTGCTGCTGCTGCCAGTGGCTGAACTCTAAAGGTTTGGAGTCTAAGGCAGGGTATCTCTCCCTTCTTTCTTCCTGTCTCCCCTTGCTCCCCTCCTACCTTTTATCTCACTTCTCTCTTATTGGATTTTTTTCCAGGAAATAACCATGGTGAAAGGTTTTGTCTTTCCATTTCTGATTTCTACAGAGTGTGGCTGAGGTATCACCGAGCAGGTCATGGCATTTAGAACAGTCTTGTCTACTAGGAACACATAAAGTCTCCTCAGCTGGAGGAGATGTTAATCAATGAGGGGTTTCTATCTGAGCGTTAGAGTTCTATTAAGAGTTACTCTTGTGATCCTGGAGAGGATATAAAATTCTACACAGATGAATTATTAAACAGTAATCTTTCATTCTTTTCCTTTGTAAAGGTATTTACATTTATTTTATGTGTAGGAGTGCTTTGTCTTCATGTATGTACGTGAACTATGTGTGTGCAGTGTCTGTGGAGGCCAGAAAAAAAGGTATTAAATGCCCTGGAACTGGAATCCTGAGGTGTTATATGCATGCTGGGAACTGAACCTGGGTTCTCTGAAAAAGCAGCAAGTACTCTTAACTATTAAGCCATCTCTCTGGAAACCGGCTAGAGATATTTATTCTGTATGTGAGTACATAAGCTAGCAAAAGAATTAAATTAATAAGTCCCATCAAACAACGTATGCAAGGTAAAGTGACTTCTGGGTTTAGACAAGGTGACAGATACGCAGTAGTCATAGACCAGAGCAAAATTTTTATGTAATTACAAAAGAAAACAAAACAAATGCTTTCAAAAAAAGCATTTAAAATCAGGTAATCAATCTATTATTAATAGTAACAAATATTAAATTGTTCATTGCTTTCTACATGGGTGCTTCCTGAATAAACTATTAGAGGTGTGTATAAAATTCTGGGTATCTTCATAGGGATAATCGGTGGAAACACTAGTGTGTGCAGTGATGACATTTCTCCTAAAGAATGAACAGTGAGCAGTGTTATGAAAAGGAGTTAGAGAGAAGGGGTCAAGTCCAGCAGCAAACAAGGAAAACAGTTGAGGGAGAAGCATTGAATATAAGCATGGCCTCAATATTTCATTTGTGTACTGTGTAAGAGCATATATTCAAAGAAAGTTTAAAGTGAGTTTTCATTGTTTTAGAGTTTAGATGGGGAATAAATTTGGAAAAACCTGAATATAATTACAAAGCAATATTCAGAAAACTTTATTGCAGATGTTGCCACATGAACCAAAGTCACTTGGGAATCTTGTTAGAATGTAAGGCCTTACTTTTCTTCCTGTCTTCTACAGACGGGTCATCTCAAGCTTGGGAGGCTAAGCATCTGGACCTTTCCAACAAAAATTTCTCAGGTAATGCTAGTCTACAGGTAAGTGTGGGAAGCAGCCATTTCAACACCATCAGTAAATCTGGCCCTTATTATCCCTGCTCTAAATACAGGGATGAAAGAGCTTTGGTAAAATTATATTTTGGAACACTCTGCTTTGAGGCAATACATAATGAATAAAGACACTCCTCTGTGTTGCTACCACTGCTGAAATAACAAGGGTATACTCTGGACAACACTTGGATTCAGGAAAACAAATAGATTTCACCCCAACACTAACTGCAATCAGCTAGAGACGGGTTCCCAGGCTTGTTTCGCCTGGACCTGGAGAAAACTCAGAATGCTCCTTTGTCACTATCTGCCATAGATGTGGGGGGTGCTAGGAAAGGCAGACTTGCCACTTCCCCCTCGTTCCTCACATGTTCTTTGCATATACAGTCTAGCAAACATCCACTCTGCCACCTCTCCCGTCTTTCCCTACTCCCCCAGGAAGGGCTCATCCATGGAGAATGAGACAGGGATCGAGCCCTTTCCTGAGTTTGAGCATCTCTTGAGTTTTTTTTTTTATCACATTGAACGTCAAATGAGATACCTCGTGAAAATCACTTTGAAATTATAAATGCTGTTCAGATGTAACACACAACTGTTTCTAGTTTAAGTACCACAGCCTGGAACATTCTCCTTGTGGTCTTGGAAACAGAGAGTAACTTACTCAGGCAGAATGAGGAGGGTTTGTTTTTCTGGGGTCACCTTCATCCTTGGCTGTCTCTTACCCCTCCAGGAGATGAGCTGAACAGGCCGCTGGACAGGCAGCATCTCCTCCTCCCGAGCTGGGTATTGGCATCATTATCTGAATATCAGCAATAACAGATAGGAGCAGCAGATACCGATGTTTCATTACCTTTGGCGCCTCTAGGGATTGCTGCCCGGATATTTGGATTCACGTGGCTTTTTCTCCCTGACACTGACTTTGGGGGGGGGGGGAGAAAAGTGAATTTGCCTTGATAGGTTAACCACTGCCAGCTTGTGGGATGGAGTCCCCTTTGTCCTTTTTCTGCCCCAGACTTCTTGGGCTATGCCTGTTGTCACTCTTCTACCTGAACCAATGTCAGGCTGATGTCTTCAGTCCCTCCATCATTTGCTCCATTAATATAGTACTCCAGCACATAAGGCCCTCCACATCCCGACTGTCTTTCCAAAGTGTGCACTTCTCTCATTGTTCATGCTTTTCTCTAGAAGAATCCAGGCACACTTAAAACTCCACTCAGCTCCCCACATAGTCTGCCATCCGTAGAACAAACAGGCTCATGCCTCCACCTTCTAATCCCTACCTTTTCCTCAAAGTCTAGCACATGCAGCACCTTCACAAGACACTGTGCAGGACCTCTCACTGACAGGTTATCATCTTATCCATTAAGTAAAGCTCCAATAACAGGTAAAATCGCATTACAAATAAGAGTCCTTCATTGCCTTTAACTTCAAACCTACAATCTGAGTTACTTCTCACAATAACCTACGATTAGGAACTACTGTTAATCCAATTTCACAGATGAGAGGACAGAAGGCAGAAATGAAAGAATTTGCTCACAATGAGACAGCTGTTAGAACTGGAGCCAAGATGCGTACCCAGGTTCCTTTCTCCAGGACCCACGTCTGAAGCCCATACGACAGGGTATACTGCTTGCAATACTGAACCCCCAGAAGTACCTCTTCTGTTGACATAAATTATATTATGCTGAATGTGAGAGATTTAAACTCTGATGTAATTAGAAAGAGACCTTGCCTTCTTTCAACTTTATCTTCCTGGCACAGGGAAAGTGCTGATGAGCTCGAGATTTAATTAGCAGCCTCTGATGCCAGGCTCTCACTGAGTGTGCTCTGCGGCCCGAACCCACCTCCTCACACCCTATCTGCTTACATGTTCCACCCGAATAGTTTTCTCAGAAGCTCCTGCCGAACCCGATCAGCTCTTCCCTCTACTTTGTTTTTAACGTACTATTTTCACTGTCTATCCTGAATCACATCTCTCCTTCTGAAAGTTCTTTAGACTTCAAAACTCCACACTGAGAATCTACCTTCTCAGGGATTTCTTCCTGACGAGGCCACGCTGGCCCTTCCCTGCCCTGAACTAGTCACTGATACACAGATGATTCTACAGCTCCATCACCAACCACTGGTTAGCAATGCCTACTGCACCTGATGCTAGGCACCATGTGACGTATGTAGAGTCCCTTGCTTTCCAATATGAAACACTGGAAAGACAAGAATCACCCTCATAGGAAGCTAACAAGAATTCCCCATGAGCTATCATCTTCAGGTGGACATTTCATCCCCCAGAGGAGAAGGTGGGGAAGGAGCACAGAGGATTGCAAAAGCACAGTGATTGTTGGTTGTACTGCTAGACTACCTGGAGGAGCCACGGTTGGGTGTGAGTCCATTCAGGGCAAATAGAAAAGAAAGAAAGAGTGTCAGGAAGAACAGCAGGACGGTCACTTGGTGGGAATACCAAACAAGAACTATGGTTAGACAAATTATACAGTAAGACAAGTCAGAATGTGACAGGAAAGTCAAAGTAAGTGAATGTGTGCCCCCAAACCTGTCTGCCATGGAGGACGTTCTTCACTCTATGCCTTATTCATGACAGAGGATCATGGAAGTCAAAGCCAGCTATGTGACTCAAGAAAGGCAAAGCCTGCCACTGCTTGCCCCAGTGTTCTGACCACAAGGCTTGGAGTTAAGTAGTCCCTGCTGACAGCCCTGTTGGCTGCTTTGGTGAGGCCAGAGATTAAATTTCTTTGTCTTCGAGAGATGGAAGAACAAGGAAGCTTCAGGTGATAGCTGATTCCCAAGATCACGGTAGAATTTAATGAGATGGTGCTTAGCACCGTGCCTCTCGCACAGGAAATTCTCTACATAAATCACCTTTTTATAAAACGTGGGGGTGTTAGCACTTTTCCCAAAGCAATATGTAGCCTACGCAATTAAATAACAAAGGAACACAAACTGAAAGTTCCGTGGAGCACAAGTGCATGGGTACTGAACTTCAGAGCGCCAGCAACACTCTCGCCTGCCAGCCACAAAGCAGAACTCCTGCCCTATCTAGCCCAGGGCCCCATCCATCCTAGATATTTAATAAAGGTTTCTGAGCTGAATGGATTTAAATTGGATCAAATTTAATTGGATCCTTTGTTTAAAATTTAAAAGTCTGCCTCTGAGAGGAAGCTGAGCGAAATACTTCTCGGGTGTGGGGATTGTTAATTTCAGCGATCAGACCTAGCCTGTCGTTCGTTTATATTGATAATTCCCGACAGGATGCCTTTACTGTGTTTCCCCTCCTCTGCTGCTCAGAGACTTGATTGAACATGAAATCCACAGCTGTGGTGGAGGTTTTCAGGGAGTCTTTGCCTCGGATTACCTCCATGGGACACAGACCACACAAGACACCCTGCAGAGAAGAAAATCAGCCTTAGAATTTTGGGGGGAATCTGCACACCTATGTGAAAATTTACATACCACTTCCAATGGGAAGTTCAAAATGCATTTTTCCCAGGTGATATCAGTAACCCGTACACCATTATACATCACAAACCCAAATTTTAATATCCTTTGACAGGTTCGTTTGTATGTTTGTACATTTGTACATTGGCATATATTTCCATGTATGAACACACAAAAGTGCGTTTTCTCACACAAATATACTAACATGTACACTTGTGAAGCCTTTTAAATAATTGTCAATAATTTCATAGGTACTCCCATTATAAGAGAGGGAGATGACTATACAGGTACACTATAAACCAAAAACATTTCTTTTGCTTTTTTATCTGACTGTCATGGCTCAAAGAAATTCTATCCACTGATGACTATTACAAAGCCACTGAGATTCTTTTTCCTAATTTAAAATCTGAAAGGATATCCCATACATGTGGAGGGCTTGTTTGACATTACTGAGCCACTTAGACGCAGAAGAGGGCCTGCAACTCCAAGCTTCCTGAGCATCACCTTGATTGCCCACTCCCAAACTGTGGCATTACAGATGCCATCCAACTTCCATCCAATGCTCCCAAGAGGCTCACTCTCCTCAGATAAGGACGTCATCTCTATACCACTTGTCATAGACTCCCAGTGGAAAAAGCTACTCTTGGCTTGCATTCAGGCCTAGTTCCACCCTGCTTTCTTTTCCATCTTTGGGGCTTGGAATCTGGAAACCTTTTTACCCAGAGTCCCTGCCCAGCTGCTTCTGAAAACATCTTGCTGGAGAGTAGAAAGCATAAGGCAGGGTGAACCCGTGTTCCTTCCAGCTTTGCCAACAGCCGTGGGGAATTGAAAGTAGCTGCAGGCTCTGGCAATGTTGCTGAGGGTTTCACTATCCGTTATGGGAGCCTGTGGGTTCCTGCTGACAGAGGATAGTGACTCAGTGACAGCAAAGCCTGCCTGCTGAGCAGCGCAAGCCCTGTCAGCACAAGTGCATGAGTTTGCAAGCCGCACACCCACCGTCAATTCCTCATCCCATCACTCCAGCCTATGTGTGGCCAAGGGCCTGTATTAAATCCTCACCCATGGGAAATCCCCGGAGCTTTCTGTGTTCAATCTTGAAAGCTGTATGGCATTTTCCAGAAAATCCCCTCTCATTTGCTATATTGTAATTTATAAAAATTAATTTCCCTTAGTGGCTAGTGAGTTCAAATCAAAGAGTCCTTATAAGACAAAAGTTTTTTTTTTTTTTAATACACAGAAAGAGAACATCTCTTAAAGTAGAAAGCTCCTTCAAAAATGCTAGACTATATAAGATGTTTTATTCTATGGGTCATTTATCCACTCCTGGAACAATTACTACTGAAAGTGGCTTCTGAGTTCATAACACAAATGACCAGCAAGGAAACAAACAGGCACCAGTGAAGAGGAGGTAATGAACCTCTGTCACAGGTTTGCAAACCATGATATGGACAAAGCGGGAGGCAAGGAAAAATTTTTTTGTCTTCCTTCTCTTTTAATTTTTATTTTGTGAAACAGCATCTCACTGTATAGCCACGTGGCCAGACCGGCCTTGAACTTGAACTCCTCCTGTGTCACTCTCATGGCTGATGCTAAGGAATTTTTTCGAGCTCATTCTGCAATAACTTGCCAGGTAGCCCAGAGAACAGCTAGTCCATTTGGGTACCAGCAGTCCTCTGTCAGAATCAGTAACCAAGGGAAGAGGTGGGATTCTGCTGTGTTTGTATATGGAATGGGTGTTGTGTGGTGAGTGTGTACACTTGAGTGGGTGGTCACAGATGTGGGAACATGTGTGCAGAGGCCAGATGTCAATGTCTGGGATCTTTGACCACCATTGCTTTTTGAGATAGGATCTCTCACTAAACTTAAAGTTCATCAAATTCTCCTAGGTTGTCCGGTCAATTAATATCAGAGATCAACCTGTCTCTGACCACCCAGCCATGTCAAGTTTTTTATTTAGATGCTGGTGATTCGAACTCAGATTTTTGTACTTGAGTTGCAAGCATTTGACTAACTATGTCATCTTTTCCTTAGCTTGGATTCTATTCTTAAGCCAAGAGGGATGCTAAGCCTGAGATGAAGCATAACGCAGCGACCATCCAGACCAATTCTTAAGCAAGGCTTGTAAGGAGGACATCTCTATTAAATCACATGGATGCTCCTTTTAGGCATTCACCTCCTAAGTACACAACCACCTTTAGCACCACTGGAGGTGCTTTCAGGGAAAGACTGCAGATCTTGCAAGATCACAGCTTTGGAATGACACATTCCTTGATGTTATTGCTTTTTTGCATTGTTTTGTGTTTAAAGGAAGAGAAATAACAACAACAACAACAACAACAATCCAAACCTTTAAGAAATCTAATTATATGTTTGAGTTATAGACTAGTTTTTAACAACAAAAAAAATTAACAAAAAAGGGGGCTCATTAAGAGTCTTTTGTCTACAAAACAAGTGTGTTTTCGTAAGCCATAGAGCAAGCAAATTCTAATTGCTGGCTTCATTATACAGAAAGTCTAAGTGTAACAATCAGAAGCCTTATTACACATACATAATTGAGTTTCATTGCAACTTATGAAAACATAAACTCTCTTAAACACACTTGCAGAAAATGTCGCATCATCAAATCAACACTTTTATTATACAAAAGTAATTGTGTTTAAAGACACAAAACATATGTTACTTATACAAAAAAAGAGTTGCACTATGATTCAGAAGTCTAAATCTCGAATCTGAGAGCAATATTTTGTTTGTAAATGTAGGGAAGAGAAAAGAAAATTATAAACTTTCCTAATGAGAACTAAAGTGGCTTGCCTAGAACTCTACTCTGGCAATCCTGAATTCTTAATGTTTTTTTCTAATCAGCTCATCCATGAGCCTTCTTTCTTCTGCACCTCACTCTTTTATGCAGAGTATCAGCATTTCTCTCTTCTCATTTGAATTCTTTATCTGCCCAGTGGACAGTCATGTGAGTATCCTATCAATCCCTGTAGACCCTTTGCTCCCACTATAGAATCATTATCTAATTTTTACATTCACCCGTCCTTAAAGCTACCCTGACTCCTCCATTCCTGCCTCTTGGCTGATGGCCCCACATGGACAACCTTGCTCTACTTTGTCTCACTAAAAAGCCATGCGCTCTTGCATCTCCTCAAGAGAAGCCCTCTGTCTTTTCTAGAACCTCACTTTCACATGGCATTGTGTAGAATTTGCAGACCCCAATGACAAAAAAAAGAAAGGAAAACACAAGTCACTTTGTGTAAATAGGAGGAGGGAAATAGTTGTCCTTTCTCCATGTGTTTTTATTTATATTCTGCCTCTCTGGACATGGGGACCTAAATCTTTGGAGGTAACAGGAAGAGACCTGGCCTGGCCATGCATGGCAGAAGGCCTGTCTTAGGATGAAAGGTGAACCTGTTATTTTTATAAAAGCTGTTCTGAGGTATGTGTTTTTTATACATATCAGATGGAATCTAAGCCAAACAATGAAACAGTTCGAAAATAACCACAAAGATATAATTCTGTGATCTCCTGAGGCTTTAATGGCCACCATTGTTCTTGACAGAGCATGAATTCTTGTCATTGTTATATCCTCATGAAGACATCTGTTTGGGTTGTGCTTTCATACCTCCAAGTCCTATCTCAGGGTTAGCTCAGTACTCTTTCAGTTCTATCATCTCTCCAACGTGTCTGTCAAACTTCCCACGTGGCTTTCTGACTCTGTCATAATATATCAAATCAAAACATTGAAATACCAGGGTTTCATTAATGTGCTGACCACCTGAATTCTCCACCTTGACTAATAGAATTGATATATCTGAGTCTGCTCTTCCACCTGCTTGTTCAAAAGTCCTCAAGTACTCAATAATTTCTCAGGATTAAGTGAGAAGGTTTTCTCCAGGTCACACAATGCTCTCCTTGACCTGGTCCTTGTCTATTTCTTCAGCTGAATTTGCTGAATGCCTTCAGATGAACCAGTTTCCTGTGACATCCCAGTATGTGACAATGTGTTATCCATCTCAACTAATAACTTCCTACTCAGTGTCTGCTTCTGCCAGGCATTGTTCATGGTCCATGGCTGCTTGAATGAAGCAGGCCATATACAGGCAAAGGTCAGAAACAGGAACCAAAAGACTATTGCTATGATACAGGCAAGGGACAATGGGGTCAAGTGAGTTGAATATGAACAAAGTATATTATGATATGTGGAAAAAAACCATGGTGAAACCCATTGTATTCTGCAATGCTTTTATGCTGATAAAAGAAGAAATTTCAAAAAGTGAGAAATAAAAAATTTATAGCAACAAGATGATAAGAAGTTGTCTAAACATCAGCACATGGTGTTTCAAGGATCTCGAGTATTCTCCCCATCTATTCGCATTCCTTTCTAATGAGACCTTCAAAATATTCTCTTGGGAGTCTAAATATCATATTCTTAGATAAATTCAGAGTGTCTTCTCCTGACTTTCTTTTGAACCAATATTACACCAATTTCATTTTTAGAGCACTTACCCTAGCTACATCAGAATCATTGATGATATTGTCTGTCTCCCCCACCAAAATGTTGGCACCTCAAAGCCAATATGCTCTACACTGCCTTGCATGTTCCAAATTTTGTTTTTGTAACTGCTGGGTAAGAGTCACAGTTGAATGAGTGACAGCCGTAAACAGAGTAGTGCAGACTGTCTGTCTCCGTACAGACAATACATCCATCCAAGCGACGTGGAATTCAGGCAATGATCAGTCAAAAGTAATCACTGACACAAGATCCATGCTAACTGGGGAGGAGCAAGAGCAATAGAGAAAGAAGCCTTATCAGCCTTCCCTCTGTAATCAAATCAGGAAAAATAATGTGAATCATTTGTGTGCCTAGAAAAGAGAGACCTTTGCTCAGAACTCTTTTTATTCATACTATTAGTCAAGGAGTGATTTAACAGACTAAGAAATTGCCAAAGGCATACATGATATGGAATCTGAATACATAATATTGACAGTTATTTATTAGGCAAATGTCTCACATATTAGGAAAGGAATATATGTAGGGTTACAGAAGACTTGCATTCAGAAAAGGAGTAAATAAGAAGGAGCTATAGGAAGCACATTTTATCATCATAAAAAGGAGAGATAACTTCTGGCTTCTACAGATGGATGCAACTGGTTGACTTGAATAATGTCATGGGTTAGCCATTAGGTGAAGATCAGGTAGAGACGAGTAGGTCTTGCTGATAAAGGAACCCACTGGATACAGCATTCCTACTGAGGTTTGGTCACATCTAATGAAAGCAAGAGAATTCCTGATTAGCTCTTTTGGGTTCTAGAAGACCCACATATCTGAAAAGAAAATTTAATAATATTTAAAACTAATTCTGTCCCAGAATTGCAGCACTGAAGTTCAGATCTGAGACTAGAGGAAGAATGGAATATAAGACAACAACTTAATGCAGTTTTATGCCCTTGAGGCAAAAGCATCAAAACATAAACAACAAAACACAGTCTGGTAATAATTCAGGGCCATGATTCTAGATGTACATGACTGAGCCAGTTCTAAGCACCCTGTATTCCTGAGGAAGAGGACAGAGTTTTTATCTTCATCTCAGAGTTCCTGGAAATACTGATCGATGCTGAGCTAGCAGTAGAATAATTGTGAGGATCCAGCTGAGTGGCTGACACAGATCCACCTGGAGAGAAGCCATTATGCATCTTAATAACATGTTTAGAACTATATTCTTAGAGTCGTTGGAACTGCCTCCACCAAAAAAGCCATAATACTAGTGCTTCCCCATCCTGAATACTGAACAGTGAAATCTCCCATCTTCTTGGGTGCCTCATACAAGCCAATTCTACCTACTTTTTGTCATCTTTAAAGCTTCCAATTTTCCTCCTAAAAGTCTTCCTTCGGGAAAGCTTTCAAAAGTACCAAAGCTCAGAGCGAAGAATTTGGTAATTACTCTCCAGCTGAAAGAAGAAAATTTCACTGGGTGTGAACTAAATACCAATACTGTGCTGAGTTGATACAAAGAGACATAGAAAAGTTCTGCTTTGCAGAGGACTGCACACCTGAGAAGCTGAGCACATTTGAAAGTCAGCCATAGTAGTCAAGCCTGAAACAAGAAGTAGAGCAAGCATAGTAAGAAGAGGGCACTGGCCCCAAGTAGGATTTGTAAAGGAACTTGGGAGAGGCCAAAGGGGTCTATGCTTTTGCCTGTTTGTTCCTCTTTGTATGTGAAATGAAAACCAGATACCTTCTGCTTTCCTATAACTACTGCCTAACACTATTTCTTAGACAGTTGATTGACTGCACAATTAACCAACACAAAGATGCTTGCATGACCCTTTGGAATCTCTCAGATATGCCTATTTCTGCTCTCACGTATCAGTAAATTTCAAATTATCTCATCTTAAAGGGTCTTACTGCCCTTGGGAAATATAATATTACTAACTTAATATCCTACCTCCTCATGCTGAGAGGTAGATATTATTGCTGTCATAATTAAGATCGTATTAATTAGATTTTTTTCAGTCACCTGGATTTCATCAGACTGCACCACTAGTGGTTGCAGAGCTATGTTATAGGATATGAAGACCCCAGCACACAACCGGACCCCTGTAGTGGCTAACATTGGCTAGCACTGGAGTCTAGACATATAATGTAACTTTTCCCCATACAGCAGTTCTTTTTGGTATTTGGAAGTCTTTGGGATAGATGGACCTAAGCCAACCAATATGTGTGGATTTAAGGTTTGATTTGTGAATCTTTTCAAGAGCACTTCTAGTGCAGAGGATGCTGTCTGGGCAACATGGAGTTACAACACTGGCCAAGTTCAGTCTCCTCCTTCAAGTATTTGTAGCAGGTCTGCAGTGAGTTGGCCATGCAGGAGATATCTGTGAAGGAAGAGCACATAGATGCATAACTATTCTAAGAAGTTGTTTAAGGGGAGTTCAGATCCAGCCTATGTTGTACCAATCAGGCAAATATGACCTTTGATACTGTATGAAGATTTGTCCTGGCTCTGATGCCCTATAATACCTCTGGGAATCCCTCAGCTTCAGGAAATTTGCAGAAAAATTTTTGATGACATCAAAGAAGAGAAAATAAGAGCCTAGCACACTGATACACTATCTGATACACAGGCATCATCTTGGTGCCAGATTCTCTTCTAACCCCAGTCCCAGAGGGCTTGAAATGAATCTCTGCCAGAGAATTGGCAATGGAATGATGCTATCTGGAGTAACTATGGAAACTTCAAAGTAAATGAATGACAAAAGATGACCTCAAAAGAGAGGAGAGATTTGGAAAGAGAAGGTTGTAGAAGTTACAGTAGACAGTGACACCATTTGAAAAGAGGATATCTTAATCTGGTATACGTGATTTTTATCAGAAATAGCCCTGTCTATGCAATGGCTGTCAATAACCCTTGAAAAATAACCATCAGAACTTTAGAAATGCTGACTTATGGGTAAAACTGTCATCGTCACAGACACACTTGGTTTCCTGTGATTCTACTATCTATTTGCCCATTCTTACTGAAGAGAAGAGGGCATGTTCTGGAAGAGCAGCAAAGCATTGAGCCCTGGATATTGGTCCCATGTCTCATGCTTGCTTCAAATCCCATAGACTCATCACAAATGTGACATTTCTGCTCTAGTCTGGAGGTCTCTTGTGGGTCAGATCACAAATAATCTCTAAGGGAGAAGTAACCATAGTTTTTACTCACTGCCTTGGGGAATCACTCCTGTTGTGGCACTTTTTTCAGGTCTGGATGGATATGAGGTGCAGCAAAGCATTATTCTTTAAGCATCCTCTCTACCTTTAATCCTTGGAGTGGTACATACAGTTTTCCTTTGCTGGGCCTTTCATAGGAGAGGAAAAAGAAATCCCATGAGGCTGAATAACTAGCCCATAACTATCCCACGGCCCCAGATAGGAAGTACTGGCCTAGGATTTAAACCCTGCAAATGGAACCAGTCCCCCAAAGTAAAAAGTTACAGTAAAAAGTAAAAACTTTCTGCTGTTGACTGCTCCTGAACAGATCTGAGAAGACATATCTCTTGACCATGCTTGTCAGACGGACTAGCTTCCGAAACTCACTCTTTATCTTAGACCACACACATGTACTCTGTGCTATCTTGTCCATACTCAAATGAGCCTAAAAGGGAAGAATGATTCCTAGACAAACCAGGTCTAGAGTGCTAGCTCCTAAATATATGATAATTAAAATCCTAGATGATTCCCAGACAATGCCTAGTGGGAAAATAAAGATGGCTAAATCATTGTCAACCATGACTGCTCCTGAAGATCCATGTAACACTCACAGGCCCGTGTAACGTAATCCTTGCTATTGGAAAATGCTGAAGCAGTAGTTCTGAACACATCAACATGTAAATCATCAAAATGTCCACCAGGGGAGCTGTGTTCAATAACTCCCCCCTCCCTAGACACCTAATGGTCCCTATAGCTTGCACCCATGCATCCATGGCTTTTCCAGAGGATGAATACTCTTACATCAGGATTGTCTTCTGTGATTTAGGGTGCAATAGGCTCTGAAACACAGCCTAGATCCACTACATAAAGAGACACAGCTTAAATACTAGGAACAAAAAGAAACTCATGCCAAAAAACATGTTGTGGGTATTAGGTATGACAGGGAGGTCATAAAGCCAGCACACAAGAGCTTCACTAAAGAACTAGTAAAAATTTGTTCATGTAGCAGTAAGCCTCTGTTGACAATGGCACCAACTTGCTGAAAAACCTACCTTCTGCAGAACACTAAGACATGGACTGCATAAAATGTAATAGCATACTCACACATGAGACCTGTGACTAGGTCTGCCCTGTGGGTGGATAGCATCAGTTCACAATGTTGACTTAGGAGAAATATCAGAGTGAGTATTAGTCGTAGTTGATGCTATTATGACTCAAACTTGTTTTTTCAGTGGCTGTGGATGACTGAATTCATGAAACAATTACAGAGTCCAACGCAGCAAGTACATCTAAGACCAAGAAAGATAAATATGGTATGTATTCACTTATATGTATATCTTATCTTAAGGCATTGATAAACAATCTACACAAGCCATAGAAACCCAGAGGGTATGTATAGAGGAAGAGACTATAGGTAACAGCTAGATAGCATAAGGAAAGGGTGTCTATGTCCATAGATAGCAATGACAAGATTGGGAAGGGCAAAATGAGGGGGACAAAGTGGGGAGGGGAAGGAAGTGGGGTTATGGGGAAAATACAGGGAGAGACAGAGAAAATTAAGGTGTGTTTGAGGGGTAGTATGGAAACCTAAAACAGTAAAAACTTCCTAAAATATATACATATGTGAATGTAATCTAAATGAAATTGCTAAATAGTGGGGAGATAGGGAACCAACTGAATATCCATCACCAAGCAAAGCTTCCAGTACAGAGACTGGATTACATATAATTGAGTTGTTGGTCAAAGAGGACCTAAGAGAATCTCCAAACCTCCCAGACTGTTGCCAAGACTGTAGGGTGTTTTTTTTTTAAGTTTGTTTTTTTTTCTTTTGTAACTTTATTTTTTTTAATTTATTTATTTATTAAAGATTTCTGCCTCCTCCCCTCACCGCCTCCCATTTCCCTCCCCTTCCCCATCAAGTCCCCCTCCCTCATCAGCCCGATGAGCAATCAGGCTTCCCTGACCTATGGGAAGTCCAAGGACCACCCACCTCCATCCAGGTCTAGTAAGTTGAGCATCCAAACTGCCTAGGCTCCCACAAAGCCAGAACATGAAGTAGGATCAAAAACCCATTGCTATTGTTCTTGAGTTCTCAGTAGTCCTCAGCTAAATAAGAAGGTGAACCCAAAGAAAAACATATAGGCATCCTCCTGAATATTAACCTTCATCAGGTGATGAAAGGAGACAGAGACAGAGACCCACATTGGAGCACCGGACAGAAATCTCAAAATCCAAATCAGGAGCAGAAGGAGAGAGAGCATGAGCAAGGAACTCGGGACCGCAAGGGGTGCAACCACACACTGAGACAATGGGGATGTTCTATCGGGAACCCACCAAGGCCAGCTGGCCTGGGTCTGAAAAAGCATGGGATAAAACCGGACTCACTGAACATAGTGGACAATGAAGACTGTAGGTTGCTCTCCACACATTGACAGCAAGACCCCACTGCTGCACTCTGCTCCTACACAACTTACTAAAGTCAGAGACAAGGTATTAAAGTTGGAAATGTCGAGTTGGTACCTGCATGGCACTCTCATCCAGTTACAGTCTCTCTGGTTCAGGGATATGTTATGTATGCTCTCAAAAGAGAAACATAAATACCAAGTCAGTAGCAAGCTCTTTATCTACAATATGGTCCAGTTTGCAAGATATACTAGGACAATGGAGTCAAAAAAACTTGTGGGAATAATCAACCACTAACTGTTCTAACTTAAGGCCACTCCAGGAGGTAGAACCCATAACCAACACTGCTTGGGTGGCCAAGAACATAAGACTAGTTATCCCGGGAAGCTAGGATAAATCCAAAAAATACTGGTCTGGAGCGACAAAATGACTAGTAATGACATTCTGCTACATTCAGAGATCAGTGTCTTGTTCGACTATCAGCAAAGGAGCTTCTTCTTGTAGCAGATGGGAGCAAATATAGAGATCCACAGCCATATATTATGTGGACAGGGAAAGACCTTGGAACACTCAAGGAAAATGGGATGTGTCCATCATTTCCCTCCCCTCAGAGCTCAGGAAGCCCCATGGAAAAGGAAGCAGAAAAAGAGAAAAGCCAAAGGGATGGAGGACACCCAGAAAACAAGGCCCTCTAAATCAACATAAGCAAATCTCACATGAGCTCCCAGAGACTGATCAGCATGCACAGGGCCTGCATGGATCTGCACCAGCTCCTCTGTGTATAGATTATGGCTTCTAGTTTAGTGTTTGCATGGGATTCCTAAGTGTGTGAATGAGATGGTCGCTGATTCTTCTCCTTTCTCTTGGTCTCCTTCCTTCTGTCTGCCCTGTCCAACTTCGATGTAATAGTTTTTGTTTTACCGGACACTATTTCATTTTGTTATATTTTAAAGATAAATGAATGAATGAATGAATGCCCAATCATTACGGTAAAAATTAGCAACTCAATTGTCACTAATATCTACTGGGAGAGGGAAAATCAGTTTCTCCAACAGAATGAAACTAGGTGTGTCAACCATTTCACTACATGCCTCATATTTGAGGAGTCATTGACCAGCATACAATTGAGCTCCACAATTTTTGTGTTTACTTTTATTTGGTTATAGTTGGTGTGTTGATTTTGTTTGTTTGCTTGCTTTTGTTGTTTGTTTTTCTTTTTAGATATGGTTTTGCTTTCTTGGATTTGGGAGTTTGTTGTATTATGGTTTTGTTTGTTGAGAAAGAACTTAAAAGTTGAATAGGTAGATAGGTAGGGAAGGCGAGAGGACTTGGAAGGACTTGGGGGAGGGGAAGAATATGATCAAAGTACATTCAAATTTAAAATGGTTTTAAATGATAAAAATTTTAAAAGAATTTTTCTTTTTATAATCTTAATTTGCTTTCATTTGTTCTTTGAGAATTGCTTATAACTTATATTAATCGCTTGCCCCCTTACTTCTCCTAGAACCACATGTTCCTCCTAAATCCTCAATTTGTTGTCTTCTTAACCTACTGAGGACAATTTATGGCATCTACGTACTCATAGTTATGAAGCCATCCAATGGAGTATGGTCAATTTATTAACTGCCATGCCCTTCATGAAAACTAATTCAGCATCTCCCAGAAGCTACTAGCTGTCTGTAGTTCATCAGTTTGGGGTGGGAGATCCCTCTCCATGATAGAATATTGACTGGTTTGTTTTTCTTTTGGTCTTGTATATTCTTATAATTACTATCAACTGTTCCCTATCAATCTTAGGTACAATTTATAGGAAGAGTGAGATGATCTGTGATTCCAGACCCAATCTCTGTGTTGTCAATGCCTTGGAAGTGGGGAAAAAAAGGTGCCTCAAGATTTTAATGGTGGAAAGGTGATAAGAGTACCTAAAGAGGAAAAATAAGTCAGAAATAAAAGCCTAATAGTGTTTATGGGGAAGATGTAGAAGCTGTAAGAATATCTACTGTCCACAGAAAAGTGTCTCCTTCAAGTATCTTGTCTGTTAGACTTTGCATGGCTTAACAAATACTATACTGGAAGAAAACATTTTGGCTGGCAGTTTCAGAAATTTCTCTATTGGATCTGTTGAATCTGAGGCAGAGTAGCATGGTGTGGAGCATGTGGCAGATAATCACCCCATAATGGACAGAAAGTAGAGAGCTGTACAGGAACTTGAGGGCAAAGGCACATCTGAGTGACCCACTTCTTCTAACTAGACCTTATCTCCTACAGTTTCCATCATCTCACTGACTATGAACCAAGCCTTCAATACAGATGCCTGTTCTGCTCATATTTTTAAAGATTTCCTCTTCTGATCCTAACATATGGACATCAGGGATATGTTTAGAGGTTACAAACTGAGGTATATTTAAGGAATTTAATATAGATGAGGGACTTTATATGCAAGATGACAGGACTACCGAGTACCCCAACAGTGCCTGCAGAAATTATTTTGTAATTGTGTTGAACTAACTGAAACTTTTTTAAGTTGTATCTGTAATCGAAGCACTTTCTTTGTGTTTCAGAGGGAAATGAGCTATGACATAAATTCTATTACTCAACCACCTTACTCATGAAATGAATGCAGGAAGCCAGGAAGAAGCGCCAGGGTCCTAGTGATGCAGCCACACAATTATACCAAGGCTAAAACAGCTCCCTATCCACCCAAATCAAACACACAAACACCATGGTGGGAGAGATTGACAGCTTCTTATTAAAATTTCAGTCAGTCACACAGGTCTTCTCATGGACTCAAAGGAAGGGACAAGAATGCCCATGTGATTGCCTCCAGTTTCACACGTTGGGAAAGGCAAGAAGGATGGAAGCTGTGAGAGCTACCTGCCTTCTTTTCAAGGCTAGCTCTCTCCTAAACCTACATAGTCACAGACTTCCTTGCCTAAGCTTCTTTGGAAAATGGCTCCAGTTTTCACTCTCTTCAAACTGTTTGTCAAAACACCCACCCAATTTAGGCTCTAAGCCCTCATGGTTGTTCTCACTGATTCAGAAGTTGATAAAGACATGTGTGTGACACATTGATGGATTGTCCTCGAGAAGCCTGTGATTTGGGTGACATATTGAGAACCCCTGTATGACAAATGGTTTTAGGTTTTGTTTCATTTTGTTGTTTGCTTGTTTGTTTTAGACAATAGGCCCCCTGACTTTTCACAAAAGAAAAATAGCTATTAAGATCTTCTTAAAAATATCCCTTCTGGTAAATTTAGCACTGTTGCTGATTATACTTGGAGCTAACAAACCAGAACACCCCCTGCATCATTTGGAGTGTTCCACCACAGCTACCTGTGGCCTTTATGTACTGCCCAGATCACACTGATGTGTGAGTTTCCAGACTAAGAATTGCTGCATTCTGTGCGTGGCAAGGGCTATTTGATTGAGGCAGGCATGCTAATTCAGCCCTTAGCCCTAACCCTTGTTAACCACCCATTAGCTTCTCTCTCTCTCTCCCTCTCTCTCTCTCTCTCTCTCTCTCTCTCTCTCTCTCTCTCTCTCTCTCTCT
>NC_022020.1:1337774-1364715 GCF_000317375.1 Microtus ochrogaster
CTCTCTCTCTCTCTCTCTCTCTCTCTCTCTCTGTGTGTGTGTGTGTGTGTGTGTGTATGTTAGAGAGAGAGAGACAGAGAGAGAGACAAAGAGAGAGACAGAGAGAGAGAGTGTGTGTGTCTGTGTGTCCATGTCTGAGTGTGTGTTAAGTGTAATGAACCAAGTTTTCAATTTCCCTAGCTGGACTAGTCTAGACTGACAGCAGAGGTACCCCTCCTCCCAGCTCAGGGCCTTTCAGCTCTACTTACTGAGTTGAATAATTTGGTTTAATAAATCAAGAGACTTTGCAGTGGGTTTTGGATACTTTCATTAGGGAAGATGTATGTGGTATGGCTACTATTTGGTCATATGTTTAATTAAATTAATGAATTAGTGTCTTTGTTGGCAAAGATTCCTGCACCCAGACCCTTCTCATTCTTTAGCTTGGGGCTTTGTTATGCATGTGTAGCACAAATAGATGTTGAGCAAAGAGCTGGGACTACCCTGCTATTCTCCCTCCAGAGGAAGGCCTAGCCTTCCTTTCTTCTGAAATCAACCTCTCCCAAGCCACCCACTCAAGGAATTCATCTGTAATTTTACTCATTTCTCTGTGCTGTGACTCATTGCTCCTCCTTTCACTTGATTTGATTGACTCCTTCTTACTGAGGACAGCTTAACCACAGAGTTGTGGTGAGAAGGTCATTTCAACAAGGACTTATCATGACACCTAGGAGGTGAGTTTGTAATGCACTCATTATATCATCATCCACGGGGAAACCCCCAAATATAAGAACCTGTGAAAGCTCAAGGGTCTACATAAAATGGCATGCAGTTGGCACATAATATGATCATTCTCCATGGTACTTTAAATCATCACTCCACATCTTTTAACGCCTAATATAATGTAAATGGTTGTTGTGTTGCATTGTTTAGGAACTAATGAGCAGGAAAAACAGTGTGCGCAGGCCTTTCATAGCAGATTCCTTCAGTGTGTGTGCAATACTGTTTTAGTTAAGCTTTCTATTGCTGTGATGAAACACCTCAACAAAAAGCAATGAGGAGGAAAGGGTTCACTTGACTTACACTTTCATATTACAGTCTATTATGGAAGGCAGTCAGGGCAGGAACTTAAATAGTACAGGAACCTGCAGGCAGGAGCTAATACAGAGGTCATGGAAGAATGTTGCTTCCTGACTTCCTCTCCACAGCTGGCTCAGTCTGCTTTCTTACAGCACCCAAGATCACCAGTCCAGCGGTGTCACAGCCCACAGCGGACTGAGACCTCCAACATCAACCATTAATTAAGGAAATGCTCTATTGACTGGCTTGTATCCAATATTATAAAAGAGTTTTCTCAATTGAGGTTCCCATCTCTAGATGACTCTAGCTTATGTCAAACTGATTCAAAGCTAGCTAGCACAAATATATTTCCCAAAAATACTTTTGAGTTGCAGTTGCCTAAATCCATGAATATCTTCCAAAGATGTATGTACAGTGTATAAATATAGATATATAAATATGCACTTGTTATATGATTTAAAATATAGAGATAATATAGTATAAAAATACATATAAAATATTTTTGAAGTTAAGGTATGGAACTATTGGTGCTTCAGCCCCTAAGAGCAGGACAGGAATGTGCTCTGTGAGGCCTGAGGGATTGAAGGAGACACTGGGGACTCCCTTCCTGTGAAAGCAGTGTGACCATGTGACCTGGCAGGTTCTCTGCTAGCTCTGTCCCCACTTGTTGGAGTCCATTGCTCTGTTTTCGGTGGCTGTAACTGGCTTCTGGAGTTTTGCATAAAGCTAATGAGGCTGTAATCAAGGTCTTTGTCCCTCATCCGCATTTGCATGGAGAAAGTGCTACAGTTTAGGGACAGCTCATCAGTTCTCAGTTTGTTCAGAAAGAGCCCCAGCCCTCAAAGTACAAAAGGAAAACAACACTAAAGAAAAATAAGCATTTTGAGACTATGATTGTGGAGGTAAAGCACACAAAATTATTCTAATTCTTCCTCATTTGGTTTTGCAAAAATACATTGGTCTCAACCAAAGAATGGGACTTGCAAGCAGAGGGAGAGCAGCTATACTTGACTGACCATGGAGGATCAGCCCAATGAACCATAGTTAGAGCTCCACAGACAAGCAGGGGCCCCTAAATCTGGACCCAGCATTGCCCTTCATAAGCCAGAGGGTGTCCTTCAAGAAGGAATAGCTGGAGACAACACAGTGCAGATAGATGGGTTGAGGCCTTGGGTTTTAGATACAGTACTGTAGAAACATCTGTGTCCTATCTAAAGGGTTACACACATTCATGATTTCAAGTAATTTGAGTAGTATCACTTGGGTTTTCCAAAACGTTATTAAAAGAAGCCCTGAATACATGTGAAAAGCAGAAACAAAGGAAGTTTGCTGCGTTAGGTCTTTTCTACATTAACACAGTTCTTTCTACACCTTTTCGTAGAGACAGTTATATGGAATCCATGTTAGTTGATGTTGCAGTAGTGTATCTGACATGCCTGAGGTGACTAACTTTAGGTAGAAAGGCTTATTTAGCTCTTGAATTTGGAAATTCAAGGGCATAGAGGGTCTTTATCAACCCAGTTCTGTTGAAAGCTCTCTTAACTACAACCAGGTCATGACAGAGGGCTGTATGTGAGAGAAAACAGAAACAAGTCAGAAGGAAAAACTGAGTTTCCACAATCTTTTCGGAGGGCACACACCCCCCCAGACCTCAGGATTTCCCAGAAGTCCCCTCTTTCCAAAATTTCCACCATCTCCCATCAGCACCACAATGGGAGTCAGCTGACGATCACGATTAACCACTGGAATACTTAAACCACAAAGGCACATCCAAACTACAGAAGCCTCTCTCCTGAGAAACTATCAAGGTCGCTATGCCAATCTCTGGACTAGTTGGAATGTAAAATTCTCTCCCCGATAAACAAGCTCTAACTCTGAGCAACCAGTCTGCTTTTCACAGAGGGAAAGGAAGTTCTTAAATGTTTCTAAAAGGAAAGGAGAAGAGTGGGGAATGAAGCCAGTCAGTCCCCTTGGGATGGGAAAGATAAACATTATGAAATCACTGTCAGATTTTCTGCTTCCCAGCAAACCGACTGTCCACGTGGTGGCCGGTCTCAGTACCTCTAAAGTAGTGCCACTTCTCTGCCTTTAGGATGCTTCATAGGACAGATTCTTCTATACTTCAGTTGTGTCAGGTGAGTTATTGGCCAGTCCTGGACGAGGAATTTGTGGTGTGTGAGTATCTGAACACCAATGTGAGGACCAGCTATCTTCTCTGTTCTCTTAGCATTTGAGAAGGCAGTGTCTGGTCTTTGGATGGTTGCTTTGAGTAACCCTTCTCCGCACCAGTGACTCATAATAAATATGTTATTATGAGGCAAGAGAACATTCTGTTGCATTAAGTCATTGAAATTATTGTGCCTGATCTAACTAACCCTGAATAAAATATTTCCTTATGACATACTTAGCATTTCATAGGGCAGAACTCTGATTGATTGTTTCATAGTAGAAAAAAAATCCAGCATTTCATTAATTACTGCTTATTAGGCATAACCATGTGCACCTTTATTGAGCTGGTCAACCATACAAAGAAGGAAAAAGGTTTTGTTTTGTTTGTTTATTTATTTATTTATTTATATATTCCTTGAGAATTTTGTGCGCTGTGTATTTTCTTAACTTTATATCTTTTATTTTTTTTTGAACAATTGCATTACTTCCCCCTTCCCTTTCCTCCCTCCAAATTTTCCCATAAACCCTTTCTTGATCTCTTTCAAACTCTTGGTGGCCTTTTTATCATTTTATCATTTATCATATTACATATGTAGTTACGTATATACATATACATATGTTGTTACATGTCTACAAAGACATTTTATTAAATATAACTTACTTGATCTGTATGTGTTACTTGTATGTATGCTTTCGGGGTTAACATTTGGTATTAGACAGCCAATTGGTGTGCTCTTATTTAAGGAGACTATTTCTCACTTTCAACATATTTTTGCTTGCCTTTGGATCCTTACATAGGGTTGAGGCCTTCTGGGCTTTTCCCCATCTATTTGGCAAGTCTACTGGTTTCATCCTTGTTCATCTCCCATTTAGACAATCATGTTGGTAAGACCTTATGGGTGTAGCTTCTGATGTTATAGGAAACTTCCAGATCCATTGGCTCTCACACCACTTCCACCTGCTCTTCTGCAGTGTTCCCTGAGCCTTAGGTATAGGAGTGTTTTGTAAGTGTAACCCTTGAGACAAGGCTCCATAAGTCTGCATTTTGATTGGTTGGGGTTTTCTGTAATTACCTCTGGTTATCACAAAGGGAAACTTCTTTTTTAAGGCTTTTTATAAGGTTTTAGTTGTCTATTAAATAATGCCTATAATGATTCATTTGCTTTTTCATTAACATAATTTTTATTGATTCTTTGGGAATTTCACATCATGCACCCCAGTCCTACTTATTCTCCAGTCCCTCTGTACCTGCCTTTCACCCTTGTAGTGGCCCCCACAAAAGAAAACTAAAAAAGAAATAATAGGAATAAGATAAAAATTAAAAATGCAAATAAGAATATTAATTTTAAAACACAAACAAAAAAGCAAACAATAAAAAAGGAGTTCATTCCTCCCTCTTTCTCTCCTCTCCTGGTTCATGCAGTATACCCTTTTGTCCAGACAGCTTTATTTGCAAATGTTCTTTGTTTAATGTGTTGTTGTTCAGGTTCAAGGGCTCTGGCTTCTGGTAAACCATCAGTATTGGACCCTCACCCAAACTCCTCTTGCATATCCTACAGTTGCCCCAAGTCATTCAGATTCTGCAGCTGTGGCTCCCTAGGACCAGCTCCTTCACTAGCTCCAGCAGGTCATAGATTGGGGAGTGCCAACTCAAAGCCCTGGACATGTGTCTGAGTGGCAGCTGGGTTGTTCTGACCAGGAGGCCTGAAGCACTCCCCTCAGGCGAATGGAGGAGCTGGCTCTGTCATGCCTATGGTAATAGGTGGATCCGGCTTTCCCAAGTATGGCAGGGGTAGTTCTCCTATTAGTCTCCTATTAGAGGGCAGGGCCAGTTTTTTTTCATGCCATCAAAGGCCACAAGGGAAGTTTCTTTGCTGAATTATGTGGACTACATGTGTATATGATTATAAAAACAAATATTTAGAGTTTAGTTAGGGATTGTGCTGGTTCAGTAAAATGGTGATTGTAGATTCTCCTCCAAGATCCATGACTTCACTTTGTTCGGGTACTGGGCTATATTTCAAGTACCAGGCATGGTTTCCCTCTTGCTGAGTGTGCTTCAATCCAACTCGAGAATGGTCAGTTACTACCGAATTATGCATGCCTCTTCTGCACCCAGAGGATATTACATCATGCTGGTCATTGTTGTGGTTCAGAGGTATCATAGCTGGATAAAACTGTTAGTTGCTTCCCTCCTTTGCAAACTTTCAGGTTGTTTTCTGATAGCATGGGGAAACATTCAGGTCAGTTCCAGCTCAGGAAGTGTCTGAAGTACATGGTATCTTCAACAACAACAACCTACCTTCCATCTCTGGGGGTTAACCAAAGGTGACAGCAATAGTCTGCAATGTTTAGAGTTTTGGACAACCCTGACCAGCAACTCAAAATATGGCTTTTCAAGCCTGGTGTTGTGATTTTTTGTTAGATGCTCTTTGACTTTTAGGGGGAGCATTATCAATCAAGATGAGAAAATTTCATTTAAACTACCTATGGACTTTTTTTTATGCACAAACTTGTGTATATTATGTTTTTAAGATAGATAATGGCATGATTCCTTATGACATTTTCAGAGATCCTTGCTGTTCACTTACTGTTCTTTTGCCTTCCTTTGTTCTTCTGTCTTTATCTCCCTGCCCCCACTCTAATCAGAGTCCCCCTTTCCCTAATTCTCTAATGAGATGGACTGCATCCTAATATTACCCTCTATACTGACCAAACCCCTCCAGCAGCCCTGGAAACAGTCTCTTTTTACTTCCCTTGTTTCCACAGTTACTCTCGGATATGGACTCACATCTGAAGATTTGGAGCTAGGAGTCTTGCATAAGAGAAAATAGATGAAGTTTGTCTTTCCTGGTCTGGATTAACTCATTCAATAGAATCTTTCCTAGTTACATATATTTACATGCAAAGTTTGTGAATTCATTTTTCTGACAGGGAAATAGCACCATATTTTCATTATCTCTTTTTCAATTAAATAACATTTGGTTGCTTTCATTTCCTAAGTAGTTGTGAATAGAGAAACAATGAACATGGCAGAGTTCATTGTGATTAGGATGTTGAGCATCAGTGATTAGAATGTTAAGCCCTTTGGGCACATGCCAAAGAGTGGTACACCTGGGTCATATGGTGGATTTCATTTTAGATTTTTGAGAGTACACTGCTGTGGGAGAACCTTCTGCCCCTTCAGCCAATACTTAAACAAAAGGGGAGGAGCTGCGGGGGCGCCTTCCACTCCTTCAGCACAGTGGGCTCATACTTCAGCAGCTATTGGCTGAAGGAGTGGAAGGTCCTCCCGGAGCAGTATTCCACACTGGGGTGAGTAGAAGGAGAAGAAATCATAATCAGAATATAGTATGTGACAAATGAATCTATTTTCAATGAAAGGATAAATGAAATTTGTAAAAGAAAGAAGGGTGTGAAATGGGGTCATCATGTTCATTTTTCATATTTTCTTTCACATTCTCAGTAGTGCTTTGTGTCAATAATTATGGCTTTGTATTTCTTTCTATAGTCTCTGATATAGTCATTTCTCTCTTCAGCTCAGACTATTGTTTCCTGTATTTGCTTTAGGTTTGTTGGATAAAATATAATTTAGGCTGTTTATGTTATGGAAAGTTTTTCCTTCTCCTTCAATTGTGGCAGATAGTTTTGCTGGATACTTTAGTCTAATGTCGTCATTATAGTCTTTTAGAACTTAACATGAGTTGCTTGAGGCTCTTATGGCTTCCAGAGTTTCCATTGAGTAATCAGTTGGTACTCTGATTGGTTTTCCTTCATATGTGACTTGTGTTTCATGTCTTACAGCTTTAAATATGCTTCCTTTTGTTTTATTTTGTATACTTAGGTTTTTAACTATGGTATGGCAAGGGGGTTGTTTTCTGGTTTTGCCTATTTGGTGTTCTTTGTATTACTTTTGTCTGTATTGGTGTGACTTTCCTCAGTTTGGTGGAAGTTTTCATCTTTGATCTTGTTGAAGATCTAGTCTATGGCACTGACTTGGAATTCTTCCCCTTGTCAATGCCTATAATTTAAGGTTTGGCTTTTTCATGATGTCCCGCCTTTTCTGAATTCTCTCTCTCTCTCTCTCTCTCTCTCTCTCTCTCTCTCTCTCTCTCTCTCTCTCTCTGATTTGCTGTACTTCTAAGACTTTATCTTGAGCTTTTCAGCTGAGTTATTGGATTTTTCAATTCCATGTTCATTTTAGCTGGAGTCCCCTTCAGTGTTTCTGTCTTCTTAGTGCGTTCCATCTCAAATGCTGCATTATCTTCCTCATTTCTATACCCTTATGTTTGTGCTTTCTTGGGGAATCACTCAGGTGTTTATTTTCTTTAAGCTCTTTCTTCTTAACTTCATTAAGCTGTTCTTTGTGTCATCTTTAAAGTGTTTCAAATCTTTGGTAAAGTTTGTGGACTTTTAAATTCTGTGTCCTGGGTTTCATATAAATAACTTGCCAGAAAATATTTTATAGGACTGGTAGGTTTTGGAGAGAAGATATTGGTTTGATATTTCAAATTGTTTGTATTTGTATGATGAGGCATGAGCATATGAACTTCTGATATGGGCAGAGAAGGCTGGGGCAGAAGAGAGATTGTGTGGAGGTGGGTGGGCATCAAGGTTGGAAATGTGCTCAGTAGAATGAAGTCAGCTGGGCAGAAGGGATTGGGATGGTTTGCTTTCAAGTCCAAGCCTAGCGTGGGAGTAGATCTGGCTGGGTGAAAACATTAGTTGTGGTATGGGATGGGCCTGTGAGCTGAGAGGTAAAATGGTGGGGTTGTGTCAGATGCATAGAGATCAGTTGAGGAACAAGGGTGGCCAAACAAAACCAAGAAATTAGAAGTGGGACGGGGGCTGGGTCTGCTGAATTGAGAAGTTTGTGTAGATGGGGAGATCATGGAGACCGTCTGGACTGGACCTGGAGAAGGAGGAAGAACTGGCTGTGTGGAGAGGTTAGATGCTGTGTGACTTATCCTATTATTTCAAGTCCCCTAACGCCTCCAAGATCTCACCCCATTTCCCTACTTACTAAACTTCATGTTCTTTTGCACATTTCTTGCTGTCCCCTGCCTCATATGGAAAATCACTTCTTTAAGGAAGGTGCTGTGAATTTTTTTTTTATTATTAAGGTATTTACTATATGTTCCAAAAAGTGGTTCACTGGATATTGTGGGCAGAATGTATCTACTACCTTTCCATGATGTATTTGCTGAAACCCTAAGAAATATTTTAATATAGTATTTTAATTTGTCATATCTGAATTACATTGGCTTAGAAATGTGATAGGAGTAGGTTCTCCTCTCAGTTCCAAAGCAAGAAAAATATTTAAGGTGAAATAAAGTCATATATATTGTTCTGATCAAATAAGTTTGGTGATCATCTAAGAAATAACATGACAACAAACAGAGAGAAGATGCTGTCTACAGCCTAGGAAGGGGGCTCTCACTAGAGAATAGCTCTTCAAGACCCAAGCCTTTTAAACACTAGACTTGTAATAAAGTAATTTTCTGTTATTTACACTATGCGTGATCTGAAACTTTTATATTATAGAATGCAGGACAAAAGGAAGCTCTAGGCTAGGCTTCCAGAAGGATCTTCTGAAGGAGGTAGTACTTGCTCAAGAAGCTAAAAGTAGTTATTAGTGCTATTTCTTATGCATCCATTATCTCTTTTCATTTTTAAATGCTTTGATTGACACAAAATGCTTGCTGTATGAATATGTATGAGGTGCAAAGTTATAGTCAGACAGGAGTCTGTTCTGTGTTCTGAGGTAACAGGATGAACACAGTTAACAATAGTACATTGTGTATCTCAACATAACTAGAGGAGTTTAAATGTACTCACCACAAAGAAACAATAAGTATAATGATGGATATACTGATTGTCATAATTTGATCATTACCCAACATATTCATGAATCAAAACATCACATTGTCTTCATTTTTAATAATTCTACAAGGTAAGAACTATCATCCTCTATTGAGAACGAGACTGGGGAGGTAGAGTGTAGAGCATGTGCCAGGGCTAGGGTTACACTGTTCATTTCTACCTCACAGTACTGGGTGGATGCAGTTGTCTTCAGGAGGTTTGGAGAGCTCTGGCTATTTGAGGATACCATTTTCAGAAGCAGAACAGGAAAGTAAACCAATATGGGAGCAGAACCGCTCACTCAGAGCATCGTGAGAGAGCCATTGGGATACAGAGGCTGAAGAAAAATTACTTCCTAATCTGCTGGGCTCCTCTTCTTATTGCAGGGGAGATAATGAGACATCTCCACAAAAATATCTAAATTGACAAAAGTTTAAAATATGATCTTGGCATTCTGAGTACCACTAGCCACTTTATAATAAGACTTATTTTATGGTTATCTTCAACGATCACATGTGAAACTGCCCTAAAATGTCCTGTCCACTGTTTTTCCACTTGATTTATTTATTTCATCATCTTGACATGGCTTTGTACATGAGCCTCATTCAAAAAACTTGATTCAAGTTTGCTTGCTTTCAGTCAGCTAATCTAAGAGGCAAGGAAGGCAAGGAAGTCATAGAAATGCCCAAATCTACTACTCCAAAATTGTCCCTCCAAATAATAATCAAAAAACATAGTGACCCTACTAAGAGACTAAGATACATTCAGTGCTCGGGAGTGCTGAAGAGAACAGGTTCACCTCTGCCCAAGCTCAGCCATCTGGCTTGCTGCTTTTACAGACCTTTGGGTAATAACCTTTTTCATTAAGATAAAGCACTAAACCCTTTAAGCCCCAGTAGAGTGAAGCTTCAAAATGAGACACTCCAGGTGGCTGAGTTCCACCCTCCCTTGGAACAGGCGCTCCTGACTTACAGGCAACCTAGCTGTGCCAGACTTGCCTAGTCTATTAGACTGTGGAGGAATTATCATGTCCTCAGGAGGTCTAGATCTACAGAAAGAACCACAGCCCTGATGGAGGAGGGCTTTACCACAAGATAGCAAGAGTGAAACCACCACGTAGGCTTAGGAGAAAAGATGTTGAAATATGGAGACAGAAAAACTGGATTCTAAACCTGGCTTGACCATTGTACTCTACGCCTATTTTTTTTTCTAAATACTATTTTTTTATTTTTTTGTTTTTTAATTTATTTATTTATTAAAGATTTCTGTCTCTTCCCCACCACCGCCTCCCATTTCCCTCCCCCTCCCCCAAATAAGTCCCCCCCTCCTCAGCCCGAAGAGCAATCAGGGTTCCCTGCCCTGTGGGAAGTCCAAGGAACCCCCACCTCCATCCAGGTCTAGTAAGTTGAGCATCCAAACTGCCTAGGCTCTTACAAAGCCAGTACATGCAGTAGGATCAGAAACCCATTGCCATTGTTCTTGAGTTCTCAGTAGTCCTAGCCTATAATTAGTGATCCTAGAGAAGCTAAATAAGGAGAACCCAAAGAAAACCATATAGGCATCCTCCTGAATATTAACCTTCATCAGGTGATGAAAGGAGACAGAGACAATGTCCACATTGGAGCACTGGACATAAATCTCAAGGTCCAAATCAGGAGCAGAAGGAGAGAGAGCACGAGCAAGGAACTCAGGACCGCAAGGGGTGCACCCACACACTGAGACAATGGGGATGTTCTATTGGGAACTCACCAAGGCCAGCTGGCCTGGGTCTGAAAAAGCATGGGATAAAACCGGACTCGCTGAACATAGTGGACAATGAGGTCTACGGCCTATTTTTAAGGGATCACATTGCTCTTACTTTACTTTCTTCTTGCAAGCCTTTGCTATCTTCCTTTGCAGAGGAATGCTAAAACAGCACAGCAGCAAAGTCTATAGCAGGAACTCAGTGAAATTGTTTCTGCTTCCATGTTCTCACCCAGGCCAGAATGTGATAACTTTGTTTATTTGGAAGGTAGATTCTGTGTAGGTCATCACAAACGTTTCTGTATATAGCCCCGTGGCATTCTCATTTGGGCCTACCGTGGTCACTTCTTGCTACCCCCAGCTTACTACAGTTTTCCATACAGTCTCCATGCATCTCACCCACACATCTGGCAAAGATCTCAAGAGTTGCATTTTTCCTGCTATTGCACCTTGTGTAAATCTGGCACTTAGGAAGCATGTAACTTAGAGGCATTTAAAGTTTAAATATGCATTAACAGTAGAATTGTTAGCTGCAGGCAGGTTTGGTTGTGTGCCTCCTTTGGCCATAGGCCTTTTTGCCTGTGCTTCAATACCAACTAGTTCAATGTAGCTCAAACACAGTATTGAACAAGGCTGGGCCCCTTAATGATGTTTGGAGAGGCCTTTGGTCTATGCTCAAGTCCCTGTAGAGATTTCTTTCTAGCCAAAGAGCACCTGTGGGGAGCCTGAGATTTGTTCTTTTTCTCTGTCTGTCATTCACAAATCCTCAACCCATCTTCATCTCCTTGATAATCAGGTATCCAGAGCTTGCGGCACTTGCTGAGCAATCTGTTTTGTTTCTCCATAGGCTGAATCCCTCCTAAGCCCTATCCTGTGTGTCTTCCAGAAGCACATTTATTAATCTTAATGAGTACTCTTAGTTCAGGTGCAATAACAGTGCATCGGAGGCTGGGTGACCTATGAATGGGAAGAAGTCTTTTCACAACTGTGAAAGCTGAAACTGTGAGATCAGTATTCTGGTGGTGGAGTCTCCTTCAGATTGTACACTTCTGGCTTTTGATAGTGTGTCTTCACAAGACAGAAGAAATAAAGAGAGCTCTTGGTGTCTTTGGTATAAAAACTATTCACTAGAGTTTTACCCTAAAGACTTAATCACCTCTCATAGACTTCACCTACAATATCATCATATTGGGGGTTAGGAATCGAGTTAAAATTTCAAAATGTGGATTTTGAGGGCACACGGGCAATCAATCACAGCTGCCAATGACATTTAAACATCTTTGACAATTCACTCAAGTCAGAGTTCTCTGTGGCAAGACTAAGCTTGGAGCAACTCAGAAACAGCAAAGAAACCAGGTCAGACAGAACCCATAGCCCCCATGCACTGACCAAAGTCAAATCAGGCAGATCAGACTCAACCCAAAGCCACCATGCACTGACTGTGGTCAAGCCAAGCTGGTCAGACTGAACCCACAGTCACCATAATCACCATGCAATGACTGCAGTCAAACCAGACAGCAAGAACTGACAGAGGCGAGAGGGGTGACCCAGAAGTAAGCGCTCCTGTACTCTGACCATCACTCACCCTATGGAAAAGATCATCTCACCTCACCCAAAGCCCCCAGGTTCACAAGATCAAGGGTCATTTCCCAGTGTATCATATCAGCTGGTGCCCTCATTAAACACACATGCTTGGGTCAGCAGTCTATCCATTAAGGAAAAATAGGTTTTCTGAGAAAATGAATATCATTAATTTACCCTGAAATTTTACTGGGGGAGAGTCTGTTGCATTTGAATACAGATGGGAGATAAAAGATGCTGAAGCACTCCACTCGCCCTGTTATTAATGAAGTAGGATACATAAAAGGCCCATTAAAATTCCATAGCAGCCTCATAAGCATCTTTCACATCTTAGTCACTTTCATGTCTTGAGAGCAGCGTTTCTATAAGAAGGTGTTGGCTGTTTACACACACACACACACACACACACACACACACACACACACACACCTGAATGTTCAAATGTTCAATCACCTTTTTATTGAAAATCATTTTTCATGCAATATATTTGACCATTTTTCTCCTCCCTCAAGTCCTCTTAGATCCTAAGATCCTACCCACCTCTCTACTCAATTAACTTTATGTTCTTTCTCTGTGTCACTGTCTCTGTCTCTCTCCAAATAATCAAACAGAAAGGCCCACAAAAACAGAAACCAAATAATCAAACAAAAAGAGCCACAAAAACAGAAAACAAATATACAAGCAAAAGAAAATGATTGTCCAACCACTTTTCATTCACTGAGTGCTGCAGTAGCTAAACCCTGAGCACAGCAAGTGAACCAGGCCCTGTCCCAGTTACTTGGTAAATTACATTTGGGCAGCCAACACCTTTGTGGGGAACATAAATGGATAAATAGATCAGAGCAGGAAGTCCTGTGATCCTGACAGTTCAGGTTAGGAGTATCTAATTCAGATACAAAACAAGAGAAATGGGCTGAGATTTGAGATGGAGATCTAAAAGAAACCAGGAGCTTATCTTGTAAAAAGGATAAAAAGCACATGGTTGAAGACAAAGAGAAAGAGAGTGAGCAGGATGATCCAGCAGCAGGAAGGTACATCCCAAGAGACTTCGGGAAAACTTGGTAGAAAGACCTTCCTGGAAGTGGGAGTTGAAAGTCATGGTTACACTCGATCCATAGAAAGGTAAGGTTCAGCTGGTTGCAGTCCCAGCAAGGTACATTCATGGCAAATGCCTGGTGGGGCTGAACGTCTACAGTTTATACTTTTACTCTTCCATCTACCTACTCTGCAAACTGTAACTGGTCCTCTAGTCTATGAGAACGCTAGAGTAACTGCATAAGCCCAAGAGGAATCAACATGAATTCATTCTATGGTCACAATTTAATGTGTGAAAACTGACTTGTAGTGAGAAAGCAAGACATATATCATGCATTCAAAATGTTAGTGGGCTATAAAAGTCCCCCCACTGGCATCATAAACAATAACTTTGAAAAGGAAGTAGTACAACCCATACTTTAGAAAGCTGCCTGATTTCCCCACCAAACTGAGCATTGCCTCCAGCCAAAGGCAAACCAATCACTGCTCCAGCATCTCTCTTGCTCCTGGAGATTCTGCCAGGCCATTGGCTCCAACCTCCAGCCAGAGGGTAGAGTACCAGTTATAGGTGAGGTTTGGTCTACAGAGTGAGCTGCAGAACAGTCAGGACAACACAGTGAAACCCTGTCTCAAAAAAAGAAAAGATGGAAGAAAGGAAGGGAGGCAGGGTGGGTGGGAGAAAAAGATGAAGCTGAGCAAGCCAGAGGAACCAAGCAGTAAACAGCATTCCTTTTCTGTCGATTCCTGCCTGGGCTTCTTTGAAAATGAACTCTTTCCTCCCTGTGTTGCTTTTGCTCAGCATTTTATCATAGCAACAGAGAGTGAACTAATACATGTATCTAGGCACAAGTAGGCATTTGTGTATTTGTTTATATGTGTGTACAGGTTTATGTGTCATGTGCATGTTTCTGTATCTACAAAGCAAAATATAGTAAATAAAGTTAAAACCACAGGGTGAGAGTAGGGAAGTCCACGATGAACATAATAGACATGATGTAGAGCTAAGGGATCACTGGGCAAATTTAGAAGACCTGGGATAAACCACTAGACAGCCTGGCAGGAGAGGAAAGCATGATGAGCACATGGCAGACTGAATGCAGCAGAGATCTGGGATCAGGACTAAGGCCACAATAGTAAGCTAAGTCAAAGGATGCCACACTGACTAGAAAGGGAAGGGCAGTCCCTGAAAACACTCTTCAGACAGTGGAGTAGAGAAAAGAGGATGGGACAGTGCTTCAAGACGTGAGGTAGTCAGTGGGAGAATGGGGTATAGCTGAAGAGTTTACAGATAGGAGGAAGTTGGAAAGGACCAAATTAAACAACCAGGATTTTAAGTTGGTGGCAAGGGATAGAATTCCTTTGAAGTTATAAATTGAACTTCAAACCTTTGTTAACACAAAGGAAAACATGTCCTGGACATTCTATCATCAGTAGTTTATTCTTCGAAACTCCGTAGTTCCTCAGAGAACTTCTGTTTGAAATCAAATATCAGGGGAGAGCTAACACCTTCATCTTCACCAGTGGTCCAAGGAGGAAGGGATGTTGATTAAACATGATGCCAGAAAGCTCTCGCTGGAAAGCAGGCCCCCACAGAGAGGAATTTGTGTGAGAGCCTTAAGGAAGATGCAAGCAAAGCGCTACTGTGCTCTGGGGCACCTGAGGGATGATCATGAGCCACCCATGCAATCAGAGGTATCCCCATGAGGTCGGAGCATTTAATCCAGAGCAGAACATGGCTGAGTGAGAAAGCAGGGGGGGGGGGATGAGCATGAAGGATTTTGCCGAGAGCCAGCATGAGCACATCAGGGACCAACAAAAGAGCAATTTCCTTAATCTCCAGCACATTCTGCAGGGATATTATAAATACCATAATGGCTTGAGTCTGAGGCCCAGGTAGAGATACATTATCCTCCTGCCCAAAATGAATAGCGTACCAAGTCCCATACCTGTTGTGTTTCTTGCTTCTCTCACCCATCAGATCATATTCATCATTGCTGTCGCTCCTGTTTCCCTAATGGATGAATGAACCCCTGATTCTTCCTAGAGCTCATTCTATCCATCAACCCAAGAGAAATATAAGCCCAGTCTCAAATGGCTCAGCTCCAGAGCAAATCTACAAAACTCTGAAAGTTCTATAAGGTACACATTTAAGGGATCTATGGGTAATATTCACATATTCCTGGCCTAGTTTCTGGGGTTGTTTATTTCCTAATGAAGTGTATGTGATTATGTAACATTGGAGGCCATGCACCACCGAGCTGCAAAGCAATATCCACTGTGTGTTCCATAGCATCATGGTAAGGGCTCAGTTGCACGCTGTTGTTCCAATACTTATCGAACACAGACAGCCTCTTGATAAGCACTGTACAGAAAAGAGGTATATTCTAATTATCCCAGTAAGAGCAGATAGCCCAACCATCATTTGTTTTGGAATTTAGAATGCTTATATGATTTTTATAGGAAAAATAATTATGTTGGTTTGAATGTGAAATGTCCCTGTGTTCATGCATTTGAATATTTGGTCTCCATCTGGCAATGCTATTTAGGAAGGTTGTGGAGCTTTTAGGAAGCAGAACCTTGCCAGCAGAAGTAGGTTCCTAAGTACATGTCTTGAGGCTTAATACTCTGACCCCACTCCCCATTCACTTTCCATTTCCTGAATACAGATGCAATGTGAACATCTGGACTCCTGCTCCTATCACCACATCTTCTCCACTCACTGTCATGCCATGTCTTCTCAGCCATGACGAAATGACCCTCTCAGGGCAACTCCCTTAAATTGGTTCATGTCAGATATTTACTTTCAATCAAAAAAGTAATAAACTCAGATGAAGTTGTAATTTCATTTTGTTTTATGCAAAGTAATATCTACTCATTCAACTGCAATGTCATTAATACCTATTACTAACAAATAATTTTAATTATTATTATATCATCATTTCTGTATTAAATAAAACTATAAAAGAAATAAAAGTCATACTAACGATGCACAGAATGGCAAACATAGAAGTCTAGAAAGCACTGAAAACTTGAACATTTCAGCCTCCCTTCTAGAACTGTGGTGTACTTTCTGTATTCTTCCTAAACCAACACATCATCAATCCCAGGTCAAACATTGTACATTTTCAGTAACACCTCAAGTCTTTCAGACATTTAAGATCTAAAAAAGTTCACTGATGATCCTTTAGAACATTCCCAAAGTTTGCTTTCTGGAGTTGTTCCATCTGGAAAAGAAAATATGCTTAAAATAATATTCCAAAAGACAATGCTTCTTTTGATGGTCTTGCTATGATTTTCTTCATCTTCTTAGACTTATTTCTTCTTAAATAGCTTTCAATTTTTATCTATGTGGAAACATATTTAAAAGGCTAAGAATGAACCTAAAGTTCAAGCTGTTCCAAACAGGTAGTAATAGCCAGGGGGCAAGGAAGTAACAAGAATTTATTGCCCTCAAATGACCCCAAGTTACCAAATAGATTAAGGAACATCAGGAGATACAACAACCTCAACTAATCCTTTGCAAGTTTTATTCTTATGCCTAGCTAGCTGTTAGCTCTGTATTAATGTACATTTCTGTATTTTCTGCTTTGTTTTAGCTATATTATAACATACTCTACACATAAAACAAGATAACAAGAGAAAGAGTCTAGATTGGTAGCTATCCTACTTCAAGATATTACAACAAAAAAATACCATAGTAGTCTGTGTTAGTTTTAATGTAACTGGCCCCCAGAAGCTCATAGAGTTAGCACTATTGGGAGGTGTGGTCTTGTTGAAGGAAGTGTGTCAGGTGGGATTAGTCTTTGAGCTTTCTTTTATTTAGGCTTGGCTCAGTGTCACAATTCATTTCCTGTTGCCTTATGATCAAGATGTAGCCAGTACCATGTCTGCTTGCAAGCTGCCATGTTCCCTGCCATGATGTTAATGGACTGAACCTCTGAACTGTAAGCTACCACCTTAATTAAATGTTTTATAAGAGTTTCTGTGGTCATGGTGTCTTTTCCAACAATAGAAACCCTAACTAAGATACCAGCACTACTTGAAAAAATACAAATTTATTTCTCATAGCTCTGAAGGCCTGAAATCCAAGGTCAGAGTGAGACTGTACTCCAGTTGTACTTCAGTGTGACATATTAAAAGCAAAAACATCTCCTTATATCCTCTCAAAGACTGAGAGGATCCTGGACTGAGCCTAAAATAGTACTAATCCAGTTGAGGAAAGTTTCATCCTCAAGATCTAATTATCTCACCTCCTCACAGCATCAGTTCAGTAGTTAGGAACTCAGCTTATGAGTTTAGGGGAGATGCATGCAATCTGTAACTGGCAGAATACATGCATTTGCTACATTCATTTCTGACTGTTCTGTGACATATACCTTGTTTTATACTTAAATTCTCACATGATGCCTTTCTTTCATTGGCTGATTCTTTACCTCAACTCATGGTCATTCTAATTATGTCTTCATTATTTTCTGCTAAACAGTTCTATGTTTTCTGATTAGTAACTGATGGAGGAAGGTCATTCTTTAAGTAATAAAGAAACTGCTTGGCCTCATAGGTTAAAACATAGGTGGGAGGAGTAAACAGAACAGAATGCTGGGAGGAAGAGGAAGTGAGCTCAGAGGCCATGCTCCCCTCTCCTGGGTAGACACGATAAAGCAAGCCGCCAGGTCAGACATGCTGAATCTTTCCCGGTAAGACTGGTGCTACACAGATTATTAGAAATGAGTTAGGCAAAATATGAGAATTAGCCCATAAGAGGCTAGAGCTAGTGGGCCAAGCAGTGTTTAAATAAATACAATTTGTGTGTTGTTATTTCTGGTAAAGCTAGCTGGTGGCGGGAGCTGGGTGGCAGAATGCAACCTGCAGCTCCTACAACAAGTAACAACAAACTCACATTTGGATACTAAGTCTTTGTGGTGGGGTCACACTTTTTATAAAATTTTTTGAAGACCTCTCAGAAGAAGTGGAACTTTCATTTTAGTCCAAACAAACAAATAAATAATAAATAAATAATAGTTGTGATCAAACTAGAGAAAACTGAGTGAATTTAAACAAGTACAGATAGTTGATATTCTGAAAAACAAACTAAACATGGAAGTGCTGTAGAAAATGAGGGGTTCAAGGGTACAAATGTGAGGGGAAACTCACATTGTGGTTATGTAAACACATAAATGAATAAATGAGTAAGTAAATAAATAAATAGAAGTCTACCCCCACCCAAAAAAAAAAAGGATTACAAATGTAAAGATGTTGACTGAGGAGACTTTGACCTGGTAGCTATAGGCAGGGAATGTCTGCTTAGGTGGGAACCCTCTAAGGAGAATATGACTGAGGTATTTACCAATCCAACCACACCATGATGAGGAAGAAAAGAAAATAAGAGAGAGTGGTAGGTTTTAGAGATCACCTCTGTAAAGAATGTGAAAGCAGACAAAAGTTAGCACTTTCCACACAGGCCCAAGGATGAGTAATTAGAAGTACATCAATACATAAATGCTCTGCTCACTTGTATTCAAGAGAAAACACACTTTCCTCTCTGACATACACATATTAGTGCAAAAGAAAATTAAGCAAGCAAAGTAAAGCATACAGCATTGTTATGATCACAGGGAATATCCACAGGTACCTAGAAAACCAGGTAATATATGACAGAAACATACCTTAATATAAAATTCCCATGAAGCAAGTAACTCTAGCCTGTAGATATACACAGATCTGTCAATTGCCACTACACAAGTAATACCAGTATAATGTTATGATAATTTGACAAATCTCTAGAAGAGAAGAAAGGGAATGTCACACAAGAAAAAAGAAGAAATATAAAGGACAGGTCTACATGGTAAGCAAGCATATGTTTAATTACTCAGTCTTTGTTTTCCACTGAGGGAGAAAAGAAAGCCAGAACATTGCCAGGGCTAGACTGTGCAGGAAATCTGTCTAGCATCATCTTAGAAAAGAAATCAAGAGCTTTACAGAGATCTTGAAGTTCTTGGTTCAGTCCAGCAGAAAATAAGAGTGATTGCACCATGTCCAGTTAAGGTCTAGACCAGTAGTTCTTTCTTGTTAAGGTCAAAGGACCAAGGAATGATGCTGGTAGGAACAGGCAGGCCTAAAGTTGGAAGTAGGGAAGTGGTCCTTCCCTGTGCTCAGGATGTGTGGAAAGAAGAAAATCATGCCTCTCTAATGTGTTTAAAAATCTCTCCACTTATATTTTTGGTTGTGAGCCTAGCCTTTAACGGCTGAGCCATCCCTCCAGGCCAAATCTCTCCACTTATAAACTAACAGAATTCCAGATGCACCCACATGCTATTAATTTCTTTTATGCTTTAAAATTATTTATTTGTGCTATTTTTCCACAAAATCTGTATGTGTCTTAGACACTGAATTTGAGAGAAGACAGACGTTAGCTACGTCTCAAGCTTGCCTGTACATGGATAATAAGGGACATGTACAATGCTATCATAGTTGTGTTCAAATCCTCTTCTTATGTGTTGCCAGGAACATTTCTCAGTACATAATAGCTGTGAACCTTAAAGAGAGCTTCCCCCACCTCAATGGCATCTACACAGTGTATACTGGAAAGGGTGGAAAGCTACATAGAGGTCAAAATTGGCAAACCCTACTCAGAGAGAGGGGAGAATATGTTCTTCCAGCTGTCAATCAGCTGAGACATTAAGATAAAAAAACCTTTAAAGGAAGTATTACCATCTGGTTCATTCAGCAGCAAATCCTGCATTCCTCAGGTGAGACTTACAGCTTAAATAGATAAGAGAAAGGACTCAAGAGGATAGAGGTGACAGGAAAGTCCCTTTAACAAGTGGAGGGGAACCTTAAGGACAGAAAGATATAAAGATTTTCCTAATCCCAACATGAGTATTCTTCCATGCATTAGGCATTATATTTCCAGAACCTAAGTTCTAGGCACAATAATAGTGTTAGAACAAAGGACAGAATTCAATCTGGGGGCAACCGGAGATGCAAGTGTGAAACATAGAATACAGATGTAGGATTTCTTGTTCACCAGTGTTTTCTTGCCCAGATACTTCTCAAATTTATAGGGTAAGACAAGAGACCAGGACTCAAGTCTTGCCCAGAACAGAAAGGAAAAGCTAGAGTGACTTGTAGGACGCTGCCTCCTTCTTCTTAAGTTTTTGGGACACTGAATATATATGTGAAAAGTGGAAAATAACTATCTATCTATCTATCTCTTCCTTCCCTTCTTCCCTCCCTCTCTTATCTAAAACTTATCTAAATATCAGAGTGCGAAGCTAGCCACACTAGCCAGTGATATAGGCCAGGAAATGATGGCACACACTTTTAATCCCAATAGCCACACTAGTTAGCCATAGAGGCCAGATGGTGGTGGTGCATCCCTTTAATACTCATGCTAGAGAGGAATATAAGCTTGAATGAGACAAGAACTCACTCTCTTTTTATAAGAGCTCTCTAGTGGCTTGGCTGCTTTACTTCTCTGATCTTTCAGCTTGAACTCCAATATCTGTATCTGGATTTTCATTATGTGTACTACATTGGGTATATAACTTTTAGGGTACAAATTCATGCAAAAGCAATTTGCCTGTTAACTTTACAGTTACTGGCTTAGGCTGGGTCTACACTTGGCTGGAGCCATCACCCTACTAACTAGGTTTTCCTTTCTTCTCTCTTGGTGGGTTTTCCCTGAAGCCCCTTCTCAGGCTACTGACAAACTAGGTAGTTGCCTGGAAATTCAGTCATGCTTTTACTGTTCTACACAGCAACAATAAACCTCATATTATCATCATCATAGACAGCCTATTTGGTGAGAAAATTGGGAATTCTTAATGGAGGAATCAAAAGGGAGAGTTTTGCCCATGTTAAAAAATGGAAGTCACAATTACATTATAGAAAGCTAGTTCTCTGTAGGATTATGTAATGCATGGTTTAAAAGTGGAACAATTAAATGAAGGGATAATCAACTTAATTAGGACTGAGATACTATCAATTATCATTTTGATAATCCTTCTTATCATTTGATAATTCTTGGTGTATCTCTTAAAATGTTGTTTGGTTTGACTGCCAAGATAAAGGCCTTAGAAAAACTTAATAAAACAAATCATGGAGATATTCAGATCCAAATAGAGAATTTAAGGGAGAGCCAATTTCAGCATTGCTTTATAAGGCTAGAGAGGAAGAGCTGAAGGTTATCAAACAAACAACATTAATATAATGTAATTATATTAATCTTATAGGAATTTCCAGATGACAGAGGTTCTGTAAGAGCTAATTGGACTCCTGTGCCAATGTTAGATTTAAGGAGATTCAAGGAAGTGATAGCATCATATGGCATGCATTCATCTTTTGTGAAGCAAATGTTAAGCTCATGGTCAGTTTATAACAAAATTGTCCCTAAAGACTGCATAGATTTCGTTAAAGTCATTTAAGAGCCTGGTCCACAATTACAATGGAATACTTGATCCAGAGAAAAAGATAAGACTATTAAACAATGGAGTAAAGCTAGAGGTATGGAAATCTCCCAAGATCAACTTCTAGAAGAAGGAAATTATGCTACTGTAGAAAAGCAATCTTTATAGGATGGTGATGCCCTGGATTTATGCCATACAGCAGCTTTGAATGCTTGGGACAGAATTGAAGAAGTAGTAAAGAAAATTGAGTCATTTACTAAAGTTATAGGGGGCCCAAAGGAAGCCTTCATGGGTTTTGTACAAAGACTGATTTTAGCTATAAATAGAATGAAACCAAATTCAGAAGCTGGACAAACACTAATTGAACCTCTGTCTTTTGAAAATGTTAATTCTCATGGTACGTGTAAAATAATAACTAGGTCTTGAAAGGCAAGGTCAGCACCCTTGGAAGAATGGATCCAAGATTCAATCAACATTGAAACTCAAGACCATGATTATGCTTGGATAGGAAAGGTAATTTCTAGATGTTTGAGGTAAAAGTGAAACGTCAAATGTTATAATTGTGGCAAACAAGGTCACCTTAAAATGGACTGTAGACAGTATATTCCTAGAAGCAATGATTTTTCTAAGAATAATCCATTAGGAATACCCTTCTCTTCTGGATTATGCACAAAGTGTGGCAAAAACAGGCATTGGACTAATGGATTAATGGGGATGTGATTTTTACAATGAAAGACTCAAATTAAATTCCCCCAATCATAGAAACAAACCATGAGTTAATGTATGTTTCTGGGGGAAAATGTTAGAAGGTATTATATGGAACAGTCACTAACCATTCAGGTTGTGCAAGAACAGGGCACACTACTACTGATCTTTCAAAGGCCCCAACAGTACTAGCTTTGAAATGGTTGACAGACAAACCTATAATTAGTAATGTGATACCCTTTAACAACAGAGAAACTGAAAGCCTTAGAAGAACTGGTACAAGAGCAACTAAATGCTCAATATACTGAAGAGTCAAGCAGCCCTAGGAATTCTCCTATATTTGCTATTTAAAAGAAATCTAGAAAACAGAGAATGGTAACAGAAAGACTTAAGAGCTGCTAATAAGGTGATTCAGCCAATAGGTTCTCTACAGTCTGGACTTCCTTTGCCTTCTCTATTGCTTAAAGGGTGGTTTCTTATAGTTATTGATTTGAAAGACTGTTACTTCACTATACCTCTATAAGAAAAGGACAGACAAAAAATCACCTTTATAATGCTTACTTATAATAATTCTAAGCCCTTTAAGAGATATCAATGGAAGATTCTCTTACAGGGAATGCTAAATTACCCTACTCTGTGCCAATATTTTATATGGTAGCCATCTGGAATGATACATAAGCAACTTCCTGAATCTATAGTTTGCCATTACATAAATGACATCTTATCAGCTGATTCAAATATAAATACTTTAAAAAGAATGTTTGAAGAAATAAAGAAAAATTTGACTTGTTGGGGATTACAAATTGCTCCAGAAAAAATAAAAAAGGACATTTTATTAATTATTTAGGTTATAAAATAGGTTTATTAAAAAATTAGACCCCAAAAGGTGCAAATTAGAAAAGATCAATTGTAGACTCCTAATGACTTTCAAAGACTGCTATGGGATCAAACCTGATAAATTGACTGATTAAAACTAAACCTTAGATGGTGAAAAGGACTTAAATAGTGCCAGGAAATTATCAGCTGAGGCTGAGAGAGAATTGGCTTTGATTGAAGAGAAATTACAGAAGGTCCATGTGACTCGTGTGGCTTTGAAGCTTAACTACATTCAGGTCATATTATCCTCCAAGCATTCCCGCTATAGAAATTTTAATGTAGAGGGTATGTCTTATCTTATAGTGGATCTTTTGTCACATAAACTGAGTATGTGGAAAATGTCTCTGAGTTAATTCTAAAAGGAAAATTGAGACTTGGTCAATTAGCAGAAATAGAACCAGAAGAAATTATAGTATCTTTTAATAATGATGAAATTGACAAATTATGGACAGAAATTGAACCCTGTCAAAGAGCTTGTAACAATTGGGGGGAGGGGGGAGATTGACAACAAATATCCCAAAAGCAAGAGAATTCAACTTATAAAAGAACTAGCTGGATACTTCCTCACAGTGTATGAGAAACACCAATAACTGAAGTCCCTACATTTTATACTCATGCAAATAAGCCAGAAAAGGCAGGTTACAAATCAGAAAATTTAAATGAAGTGGATCAAAGTCCTTATGATTCTGTCCAAAAATTATAATTATATGCTTTTCTCATGGTACTAAGGGATTTTAGTGAACCTTTTAACATAGTTACTGATTCACAAAATGAATAAAGAGTTGTTTTGCAAATTGAAACTGCTGAATTTATAACAGATGGTACAGAATTGATTTCATTATTTATTCAGTTACAAGATATATGCAGTAATAGGACTCATTCCATATACAAAGCACCCATCCTATCCTGGGCCCTCTAGCACAAGGTAATGCAGAAATAAATCATTTATTTATTGGAAATATGCTGAAGGCCTCAGACTTTCATAGAAAACATCCGGTCAATACTAAAGGTTTAAATAAAGACTTTTCCATCACATGAAAACAATCCAAGGAAATTATAATGAAATGTCCTACTTGTTCTTTATACAACCAATCACTACTACCTGCAGGAAGTAACTCAAAGGGTACGCAAAGGAATTAAATCTGGCATGTGGATGTGTTTCATTTTGTAGCATTTGGAAAACCAAAGTATGTAGACCACACCATTGACACCTATTAAGTCTTTCAATGGATAACTGCTTTGAGTTTGAAAAAGACAGTTCAGGTAATCACACAGTTGCTAGAAGTTATGGCCATCATGGGTATACCTGCACAAATAAAGACAGAAGACAATGCTCCAACATATGTCTCTAAGAACCTGAAACAGCTTTTTGCTTATTAGAATATAAGGCATATTACAGGTATACCACACAATCCTACAATGCACGCACTTATAAAAAAGATCAAATCAAACTGTAAAGGATATATTAAATGAACAGAAAGATATGATGAAGACCCTCAGAAACATATTGCACAATGCTTTATTGACTTTGAATTTTCTAAATGCTAATGGGAAAAGGAACAGTGGCTGTGGAGAGACACTGGCTAGTAGAAAAAAAACTAGAGATCCAAAACCCATTGCCATTGTTCTTGAGTTCTCAGTAGTCCTCATTGTCCGCTATGTTCAGAGAGTCCAGTTTTATCCCAGGCTTTTCCAGACCTACTGCTCGCACTGGCTTTGTGGGAGCCTAGGCAGTTTGGATGCTCAACTTGCTAGACCTGGATGGAGGTGGGGGTTCCTTGGACTTCCCACAGGACAGGGAACCCTGATTGCTTTTCGGGCTGAGGAGGGGGGGGACTTAATTGAGCTTTTCGGGCTGAGGCGGGAGGAAAATGGGAGGCGGTGGCAGGGAAGAGACAGAAATCTTTAATAAATAAATAAATTAAAAAATAAATTAATTAATTAAAAAAAGAAAAAAACTAGAGAATGAAGTCAACTGGTATACTTAAAAGATGTACTGACCTCATAATGTAAACCAGGACATTCGTTATGTTGGGGAAGTTGTTTGCTTTTGCTTCCACAGGAGAAGAAAAGTTATGGATACCATGAAAATTGATAAAGATTTGATTTAAAAAGAAACACCTCTTAATTAAAAGAGATGATAGTTCATCAAACAGCATCGCTATTTAATCTAAACTAACCTATAAAACTATCAAATGCTTTTCAGTTGACCATATTTAATTGGCCAAAAAAGAATCTACCCAAAATTAAGGTTTGGGAGAGGTTATGTTTTTGTCTTTTCAGGAGAATAAAGATATCCATGCAAGGAATCTGAAGACAACGAGGCATAATGAGACATCTAAAGAAAAAGGACAAATAATCCAGAAAAAAAATGTCCCAGGAAGCTGGGTGGTGGTGGCGCAAGCTTTTACCCCAGCACTCAGGAGACAGAGGCAGGCAGATGTCTGTGAGTTCGAAGCTAGCCTGGTCTACAAAAGCTAGTTTCAGGATAGGCTCCAAAGCTACAGAGAAACCTTATCTAAAAAATCCCCCCCCCAAAAAAAGTACCAGGAAGAAGAGTAAATTGGCCTATTGGTATATCACATTTTCACACAATAATATTTCATAATTCTTCCCAGTTTCTTTCTCCATGTTGTCTACAAACATATAATGCAAATGATCTATTTGTAGTCCAAGTCCACTTAAAGATTACACTGGCTTCAGAATTGGAGTCTATCCTTCACTAAGCCCAAGCATGCTTATCAAAGCAAAATTTAAAAAGAGCGAGCTGATATGGTACAGAAGAAAAACAAAATTTTAAGACTATTTTATTGCCACTAACATCATAATCTGTTGGTTTTACATTTACTCTTTAACAGCTTTCCTGAAGGTGTAAATATCTCAAAATTTATAAGATATATATTAAACTTTTACCATAATAGTAATGATCATATAGAGTACTAATGAACTCTAAAAATGGTTTCATCTACCTTCCTGCATATTACTTCAATTTTTAGTATCTACCAGTTTTCTGCAGTGAACCATTAGCATGCCTAACAGCGACCATTGAAGTCCTTAAAAGGAAGATGAAGGCCACAATGATAATTTCTCCAAAACTATGATAATACCACTAAGCTAAAAGACATCACCTGAAGACTGGCTTTGGACTACAAACTTCTCAGAACAATTTCAAGGTGGCTAGCTGAGATAATCCAGCCTTATAGATTAGCCAGGACTTGAAACAAGCCCTGCACATTCGCATTACACAGAAGCTGGGCAACAAATGATAAAGTTAACACTCCCAGGACTTGACAATTAACCCCAATTTTTCTTTTGGGGATCCCCAAAGATTCCATCACCCCCAGTAAATTTAAGAATATGATGCCCACATTCCCAAGAGGTAGAATTGGTGGGCTATGGATATTTGTTATTCTTTAGGGGGCTTGGTTACAAATTGTTTTTGGTTACAGTCAGGAGGAAAATTGAACAAAAGTGATTAGATTCAAAGTTCTTGTTTTGAAAAGAAA
>NC_022020.1:1364815-1385504 GCF_000317375.1 Microtus ochrogaster
ACATATATATATAGAGAGAGAGAGAGAGATGATAATATAGAAAGACTGTTGATTTGACTTTTAAAAAGCAAGTACTAGTTTTAAATATTTTAAATTAGATTAGACGTTTGTATATTATACACAAATTTTGTATGTTGACACAAAATTTAGATAAATTTGATTAAAACATACTATGCATACATTTCTAATCTTGTTCAAGGTACTGTATCTATACAGATCATTTAACAATGCAATGTAAATTTCTATTTGATGAGAGTTGTTATTACCAACTAATAAAGATAATAAGGAAATACAGATTAGTAATTAGTCACCTATTACAATCAATTTTGTAGACATATTAGGTATGTCTACATTAGGTATGTCAAGGTCAAACAGCTGTATTTTAGATAGACAGATCATCTTCAAACACTCCAGACATCTACAGAATATGGCATTTAAGATGTATTAACAACATAGGCTCTTTTTAATGGCAATGAGATATGTCTGCTCCGGGCAGTACCAATTTACTTCAGAGAAGATAATGTGCATTGAAGAAACTCCACATGGAGTTTACCTTTTTTGTGGCAAAAGTAAGCCACTGTGTAAGAAAATATCTATGCCTTAACTTCTGACAGTATGCTATCCTAATTAGACAAGAAAGACACAAAAGAGAGTGACTACCAAATCTTTTCAAGACAAGGGGAGACAGCCCTTTAAAAGTCCTGCTTCATAGAAAAGTCTATCAAGTACTCTAGACTTTAGGCTGAAGATTGATGCCCCAACATTGCAGTGGAACTTTGTGCAGGCAGCCAGTTGTTTCTGTAATTTCTCACATTTTTTGAAAGTCACTTGCTAGTACTTCATGCTTATTTAGTTAGTGTCATTTTCTTCTTGGATCTCTGATGTAGTTGAAGATTAGATAGTTATCATTTCCCTTGTTTATGAGCCTCAAAAAAGAAATTCACTAAAGAAGTGTAAAGTATATAAAATTTAGTGATATCAAAAGGTAGCTCTGTATGGTAATGCAAGTTATGATAGAAGGTAAATTAGGTACAAGACTTTGGACTCAGCAAGATAGGAGGCATAAAGAAGTATTCTCTCTGAATTTGTCAAATGCAAATAGACTAGGAATTGTTGATGTACTTATTGCCTGTATGTATTGAATATAGTTACTGTACTTATTGTGTATAGTTTTTCTTAAATTAGTTTTAGTCTTTTTTATTTGAGACAAAAGGGGGAAATATAATGATTGTGTGTGTGTGTGTGTTTTAATAAATAAAGCTTGCCTGAAAATCAGAGTGCAAAGTTAACCATCCTAGTCAGCTGTACAAGCCATGCAGTGATGGTGCACAACTTTAACACTAGCACTAGAGAATAATATTAGGCAGGATGAGACAGGAACTCACTCTTTTCCCAGTCTGAAGATTTTGTAGAGGTGAGAGCTCTCTAGTGGCTTGGCTGTTTGCTTCTCTGATCTTTAAGCTTGAACCCCAATACATCTCCCTCCCCCCATCATGTGTGTATGTGTTGCTAAGAATTAAACGCAGGCTGTCACACATTATAGACACACCCACTATTCTGTCCACAGCCCATTGTGACCATTTTTAAGATTTGTCCTGAGATTTCAACAGCCACTTGAATTAAACAGGATAGAATGGAATAGGCAGAATTGAACTTGAGAAGTGACCAGGCCAGATATGTACTGAATCCAACTAAAGAGAGGAACTTTCAACTAAACTGTCTTCAGTGCAAATGGTAGCATAGAGTTACATAAACATCCCAATTCCCAATCCCCTGACACTTGTCAGAAGCTCCTCTGGCATGTACTGTTATTTCTTTCTACAGCTGAAATTAGGAGCCTAAGTTTAGGGTGAAGGTGAGGGTTAGGGTGTTATGTCTGAATTTTAGAGGAAAAGCAACAATCCAAGAGGGGTGAATTATTTTTTTTCCTTTCCTCTTTGCTTTTCTATTTGGACTTCATGAAATATAATTGACATTAAAGATCTAGGAAGAATATTAAGAAATCAAAGGCCAATAATAACAGAGGGTAAAGGAAAATGGTTCCCCAGTTCCTACCCTGACCACAAGGCCAGCATGGTGACTTCAGGCTCTAGATGAGATCACGGAGGAAACAGGAATAAGCAGGAAGAGGGGCTGCAGAGGAAGGGCAGGGAGCCAGGGGAGAGCACAGGGGTGGCATTGCATGCTCTAGAATCCTGTTGTTGGCGTGCGTTTGTCTTGCTCATCTGATGGAGTCATAATTGCAGGAGGATTGAACTGATGAGGCAAAAAAGACCTTTTCTGCTTACGTTTGCATCTTTCCTCCGTAATCATCTCTGAGAAAAACATTAACTTAGAGATGGATAAATGGCTGGAAAACTCAGATCATCCGCTCAGTGAGTGTGGAGTCCTTGCAACGGAGCTATTTATGGAGAGCCTCTCACCACCAGAAAATCTAAATATCCTGTGTGTGCAGTTTTCCAGGGGCTGGGGCAGTTTTCTCAGACAAAAATATGGCAACCGAACACATATCCCCACAGGTCCCATTCAGAATTTATGCTCTTCTGGAACACAGATGGACAGTACAAGATTAATTAGGCAAAAAGCAAGGCACTTACAGCAATGTTGGAGAGACAGCGCTCTCAAGAAAAAAAGTAAAGTGGAAAAGTTTCAAGGTGGGTGTCTTGGCCTCTAGGTTCTCAAAAACATGAGGTCATGGTCTCTTGGAGTGGTAGACTCAAGCTCACTGGAATAGCTAGAATCTTCTTTGCACATTAAAGACTGGAAGGCAGACATAGACTGGGCCTCCCAGGCATTATGATAACAGAATATATTAAGGACTAGAGATGAAATGAACATGGCAAGGAGCAGGGTCACTGAGAACAAGTTATACTAATAACTTCCTCCATCCTTTGGGACCCCTCAGGCCCTCTTTCCTGGTGAATCCCTCATTAGCTCCCTCAGGAGCATCTTCAGTTCCCTTTAATCTATATTTCCCTCTTGCACATTTCTGGGCCTGCATCAGGTATTGACTTCTGCTGCGGTTGTTTGTCTGACCTAAATTCCTTAATAGACTCGTAGCTGTATCATGTCACTAATAGGCACATTCTCCATACTAAAACCTTAGTGTGGGTTAGTTGAGTTAACTAATTGATTAATGGTAAAAAGCTATGCTTGGACTACCTGTTAAGTGGTGTTCTAAGTGGTATTAAAAATCTGACTGAGGTCCAGAAACTTCTCAACCTTTGAAAGTCCAAGGCTAATGTCACAAAACATCACTATCTAGCGCGCTCTCTTCTTGTGGAGTTTCTCTGCCTTTTTCTCTCTTAAAGGCTGAGCCTGCAGCCCCCATCCAGCCTTCTCACCTGTTTACAGAGTAATTTCATATCTAGGCCCCCCTGAGCACTCCCTAAACACAAACAAAGAGGAAGTAAGAAGCTCAGAAAGAGAAGTTATAACCTGCATTATATGGAAGGTTTTTCCTTTGCCTTGATATGTGTGTATATGTGTGCATTTGTGTCTATATATGTGCACATATGTGTGCACATAGGTGGGACCAGAGGACAACCTCAGATATGATTCCTCAGATGCTGTCTAACCTTTGTTTTTTGAAACACTGGCCTGGAACTTGCGAGGCATGCTAGAGTGGCTGGCTAGCCAGTCTCATGGATTCAGCTGTTCCATTTCCCAGCACTGAGATTAAAAACATGCATGACCATAAACGTGGCTTTTCCCCTTTTTTATTTTATTTTTAAAAAATAAAAACTATCTTTTTCCATTTTACATATGAATCCCAGTTCCCACTCCCTCCCCCGTCCCATTCCCTCCAATTTCCCCCCCCCACCCCTCATCCACTCCTCAACACTCCTCAGAGAGGGTAAAACACATTGCTCTGAGAAAGGACCAAGACCCTCTCTAGTATGTCTAGGCTGAGCAAAGTATTCCTCCAAAGAGAACGGATTCTAAAAATCTAGTACATGCAGTAGGGTTAAATCCTGATCCCACTGCCTGGTTTTTCTTAATATATGCTCTGGGGATTGAATTCAGATTTTTCATGCTTGCATGGTAAGCACTTTACCACCGGAGCTATCTCGGTAGCCCAGTGTGGAGAATTTCAGCAGTGGACTTCAGAATGTTTCTGGACTTGATGTACAAGGAACCATCCGAATAAAATCTTGGATGAGTTTTTTTTTTCCCCCTTTTCAAGCATACTTTTTCTCTCAATAATACCAGGTGGCTCCAGCTCTGCTTATCTCTCCCTCACCCTTTCTGTTGCTTCATACTGCCCCACCCCCTGCTTTCTTGAAGGATTAGCAGAAGATGAGGAAAAGAAAGAAGCAGCAGTCAAAGCCTGTGCCTGCAGCTTCCTCGCAGTTCTCTGGCTTGGAAGTAGCTGAGATTTTTCCATCAAATGATCCAAAGTCTAAAGGCAAGAATATTCTCTGACCTGACCCTGGAAACACCTCCTGCTCTTGACCAAACTGGGGGAACCTTTTCTCACTTTTACTTAATCCTCCAAATCTCTGCCCTATCAGTCTTCCAATCCCAGTTTCTCACAAGGATTCCAACCAACACAAACATCCAAAGACAGGCTCAAGGAACTTGAAGGCGACATCACACTGTTGTGTTCATGTTCCCCATGCCAGGCACAGTCTGATGTTTGAACAAGGGTGTGACAACTGGATAACTGGACTAGTTGGAGAACAGCCACAATCCTAAACTTCTGCTTCCCCAATAAAACTGACTCATGAGACGTTACCTGAAGAAGTTTGTGATGGAGTAGGGACAAACCTTGTAGAAAGCAAACTTACAGACCCTGCCAGGGGCTTATGGAAACGGAGGTCCCTTCTATGCTTTCGGGCCTGCTCTGTACTCTGAGGAACCGCCACACTGCTTTCCAGAGTGGTTGCACAAGTTTGCATTCCCACCAGCAATGGATGAGTGTACCCCTTTCTCCACACCCTCTCCAGCAAAGGCTATCATTGGTGTTTTTCATTTTAGCCATTCTGACAGGTGTAAGATGGTATCTTAAAGTTGTCTTGATTTGCATTTCCCTGATCGCTAGGGAAGTTGAGCATGACCTTAGGTGTCTTTTGGCCATTTGAACTTCTTCTGTTGAGAATTCTCTGTTCAGCTCAGTGCCCCATTTTATAATTGGGTTGGTTAGCCTTTTACGGTCTAGTTTCTTGAGTTCTTTATATATAGAAAACTAGTAGTAGGAGACTTAACTGAAGCACTGCCCCAATTCTTAAGTGCATCCTCCCCTCTCTACTTGGGCTTTGTATAAGATGACATAAAAGGCTTTCACCCACTGCTTGAAAACCATTTGTTTCAGTATTCAGTGCCAACAAGAACACAGACACAAGTCATTGTGACAACTGAGCAGACACTGAAGAGTGTACATATGAAATCAGCCATTGAAGAATAAACTTAGACATCATGGAAAGCAAGAACCAATAGAACAGGGAATGTTACCTGGGGAGAGAAGTGTCCAGAATGATAAGGGTAATTGGTGCTCTAGATATTGTCCCCCAAATCCAGGACCAAGACGCTTCAATTCTTGATGAGTTGTGTAAACCTGAATAATATATCTTTTTTAAATTTTTTTTTATTGAGAAAAGGAAAAAAAAGTTTCCAGCCTCCCATTTCCCTCCCCCTCCATTCACCCTTCTCCCCCTCCCCCCACTCCTCTCCCCCTCCCTCTCCAGTCCAAAGAGCAGTCAGTGTTCCCTGCCCTGTGGCAAGTCCAAGGTCCTCCCCCCTCCATCCATAATCTAGGAAGGTGAACATCCAAACTGGCTAGGCGCCCACAAAGCCAGAACATTAAGTAGGATCAAAACCCCTTGCCATTGTCCTTGGCTTCTCATCAGCCCTCGTTGTTCACCATGTTCATATCTTTTAAGGAACACTATGGCAGTGGTCTTCTTTATCTTGGTGGAAAATGACCATCTTGATACCTTATAACAAAGTCACCTACCTAAGAGCAAAGTTGTGTTTATGACTCTACCCTCTACGTTCCTCCCTTTAGAACCCATGTTGCAGAGGTCGCATGAAAACTGTACACTAGAGTCCTGGATAAAAGCATCCAGGATTTCCCTGAGATTCAGTGACACACACCACAAGAGGGGTGTGTGTGTGTGTGTGTGTTTGTGTGTGTGTGTGTGTGTGTGTGTGTGTGTGCGCGTGTGTGTGTGTGTATGTATTCAGGTACACACTGACTGCCTTCTGTCTGAAACAGGAAATGACTCCAAGGTAAGGCACAAGGGAGGCTTTTGCCAGCTGTAGGCTCCTGGGGTATAGCCATAACCATAAGGGCTGAGCGTTTGGGGAAAATTGCTTGCAGTGTGGGAGATGTTCTTGCATTTGAGGGGAGCATTTCTTCAGGCCATTGTGGACCAATAAACAGTTCAATTTTTTCATTGTTCTAATTAATTTAATTAAGTTAACTTCCAAGGTGTGTTAAGAAGCAATGCCTTGGGTGATTAACTGTTCCCATATCAAGGTGTTTTCACAAACACATTTACTCTGATTAGTGTACACATTATTATGTAATTAAATACCTCACACAGAGGAATTTATTAGTGCCTCCTTGTCTTCTAACAAATAAAGCAGTCTTCAGAATCTCCTGGAAAAGGGATTCTGTTTTCTAGGGGAAAAGGACAAACAGACAAGATCTACACAGCTTTAGACTAAGAAGTTTTCTGAATTTCCACAAGGGTCTGGACAGGACCAAGCTACCCTTCCTAAGACCACAGCCCCTCCCATTGTTACAGCTTGGCCTGCCTGGACCATTTCTCTCCCTTGCCTCGTTCTCTATCCTTCAGTCCTAGCAAGTATATGTGGTAAAGCAGAAGGACCCTTTTTACATAAGGAAGCATTCTTCAGAGTAGGAAGAAGACTTCCCTCCTCCTTGTGCACATCTTTCAGAGCTGACCTTCAGAAAACCTTCGGTTCTATCTGCCCCTTACCACATCCTGTTGACACCTTTCCCTGGGGCCCACTTCTTACTAGGTGGAACAGAGAGGGCATTTTGGTAGATAGGGAAGCAAGTAAGTACTGATAAGATAGTAGGTTCCAAGACAACTGGAAAGACTATCTTCCTGGAGCTTTTCTTTCGTAGATAGCAACTTTATCTCCATTGTCAGTGCTGTAAATCCTGCGCCCTCATTATGGCAATTTTGTAACTCACACCTACTGATCACTCTCTTTCCGTAGCAAGCACTATATCCGCCATTGAATTCAAGCCTGCTTTTCCATGAGATGGGCTATTTGTTATCTTTATTTCATAGGAAAAGTAGTGTAGGAGGCCCTTCTGTTTATGTGCTGCTTTCATTGGTTAATCAATAAAGAAACTGCTTGGCCTGATAGGGCAGATCTTAGGTAGGCCGAGAAGACAGAACTGAATTCTGGGAGGAAGAAGCAGAGTCAGAGAGAGCCACCATGAAGCTGCCAGGCTAGACATGCTGAATCTCTCCTGGTAAGCCACAACCTCATGGTGATGTACAGATTAACAGAAATGGGTTAAATTAAGATGTAAGAATTAACCAATAAGAAGTTGGAGCTAACAGGCCAGGCAGTGTTTATATGAATGCAGTTTCTCTGTGATTTTTTCTGGTATAAACTAGCTGAAAAGCAGGCCCGCTCCCTCCTGTTACAGAAAAGATGCTAGAGAACAATGTGTATGGGCCCATAAAATATCAATAGTCAGGAAGTAGAGCTGTGAAAACAACAGGGCCATCTGACCGAGATGCCCCAGCCCTGGCCTCTGTTCAATCCCCTGCCTCAGCCTGGTCACTGAGTTCAGGAGCCTGAACACAGAGGAGTTCTGCCTTTCAGGTCTAGGGGCTCCAAGCTTCACAATACATTTGCTGTGAAAGGCCAGACACATTTCCCTCCTGGACTGTTCCACTCATCGCCGTGAGACCCAGGCAACTTAGCTACTCAGAGAGGATAAATTAAGTGACATTTCTGGGGGATGTAGAAAACACTACTGAAGGCCAAGTGAATCAATGCTGAACGCAGAGCAAAACAGCTCCCACCACTGGGATCAGACTGTTCAGGTTGGTGGCAGGGAGAGAGAATTATGTGAGCCGGGGGCTAGCTCCTGAGGGAGCCAGGATTGATTCTGTATGATTGATGACTCGGGGACAGAATGCCAACTCATCAATCGCCCTGGCTCATGCCACGGACAGCATCAAGATCACTTTTCCCTAGTGCCCAGTCTGAAAGATTTCTCTTCTGTTAATGTTTGTTTGGCCTGGGGCAGGCGCCTGCTGGGCTCAGCTGTAGAATGTTACCAAGACCTTCAGAGGAAAGACAGGTGACAACACCTGGCAGGAGGGTATGGAACTTGAAGTAGAAGTAGCAGGAATGGGAGCTGGGATAGAGCTCTGTGTGTGTGTGTGTGTGTGTGTGTGTGTGTGTGTGTGTGTGTGTGTGAGAGAGAGAGAGAGAGAGGGGGGGGGGGAAGAATGCTGTCATTTCTGTGTGACATGTATAGCATGTGACAGAATTGGACATTTTCTATGACTTGGCCTCTTGTCCTGAATAGCAGTAATTACAGCTCTACCTTCTATGCTATCAGAATATTTAGGAAAATATCCCATTATCTCTACATTTTGCTGTTGCTTTGAAGATTAATATTTATCTCCTTAACTATACACAGCACTTCTTGGGAAAATGTAAAGTTTGTCCTCTTTACTTTCTCTTGATATCATGCTGTTGTAGAGTTCTTTCTGGCTTCTTACATAGATCTTGCTACCCAATTAAATGCATGCTTCCTGAGAGTAGACACGACCACAACATTTCTTTCCTAAACCTTTTATTTTGAGTCCATCTGATTACATGCTGTACAGCTAGTTGTCCTGGCAAGTTTTATTTAGTCATATATGACAAAATATAACAATATTATAAATATAAGTTTATACATTCTGTTTATGTATAAATGCATATGCTTATATGTTATGTATATCAATGCATATATTTATTTAACTTTATCATTTTATTTTGTGTGGATGGATGTTTTGCCTGCATATATGTCTATGTACCATGTCTATGCACGCTGTTCATGGAGAGCAAATGAGGGCACCAGATCCTCTGGAACTAGAGTTACAGGTGATATTGAACTGGTGTGTGAGTGTTGGGACCTCTTAACCACTGAGCATCTCTCCAGCCCCTATTTTACTTTATACAACAAGGTTTTCTATAGGCCAAGCCTTAACTTCATTCCGCAGCAAAGGATCATTCCTGATCCTTCTGCTTCCACTTTACAGCTGCTGGGACTAAGTCATGTTTGTCTATCTGGGCCTGGGTTACCTGACTCAAGATGGTCTTTTTTCTAATTCCATCCATTTGCCTACAAATTTCAAGACATCATTGTTTTTTACCACTGAGTAATACTCCATTGTGTAAATGTATAACATTTTCTTTTATACGTTCTTCACTTGAGAACCATCTAGATCAAAAACACTGATGACAGCTTATGCTGGAGAGGATGTGGGGTAAGGGGAACACTCCTCCATCATTGGTAGAAGTGTAAAATGTGCAGCCATTTTGGAAATCAATATGGCAGTTTCACAGAAAATTGGAAACAAGTCTGTCTCAAGACCCAGCAATACTACTCTTGGGCATATATCCAAAGGAGGCACATTCCTATCACAAAAACATTTGCTCAGCAATGCTTTCAGCAGCTTTATTTGTAATAGCCAGAATATGGAAACAACCCAGACGTTACAGCAGGTGTCCTTACCCTCCTAACCTCCTCCCTAACCCTAACCCTAACCCCACCTTAGCCCTACACTTTGCTCTATTTTCATTTTACCCAAGCACCAACGCCACATCACTTTTGCTACTAAAACTTTATACTAATTCCTAATCAGTTAAAGTAAATATTCACAGTTATTCTTTAAAAAAGAATAAGCTTTGCTATTTTGAATACAAATATTAAGAGTAATTTTTCAGATTCCATGAAAAATTCTATCAAATTAAAATTAATGTAATTATGGAGTGTTAGAAAAATATATAAGATAGATAGATGGGTGGGTAGATAGACTTTCTGTTTCCTTTGGTGAAATTTATAACTACCTCCATTATGGTCTAAAATTTGTATTTGCTTAATTTGTTTAAGAATTAAAATTTCTTGGTATTTACTTGGAATTTGCTTTTGTATTGCTACTTTTGAATTTTTGGGGGTTTTTTTGTTTTTTGTTTTTTGGTTTTTTGAGATAGGGTTTCTCTGTGGCTTTGGAGCCCGTCCTGGAACTAGCTCTGTAGACCAGGTTGGTCTCGAACTCACAGAGATCTGCCTGCCTCTGCCTCCTGAGTGCTGGGATTAAAGGTGTGCGCCACCATCGCCCGGCCTTACTTTTGAATTTATTTTAGTTATATTTAAGTAAAATCCACTTAACTTTCTACATTAAGTTGAGTATATCTGAAATTTTGTTTCTTCCTAATAAATATGGTTATATTTATTACTTTTTATTTATAAGCATTAACTTCACTTTCTCTATTCTCACAAAGCAATTTTCAAAGAAAATTAGAAAGAATTTGGCCTTGAAAATTGTTTTTTAAGGTTTATTTTATTACCATTTTTTGTGTACTTGGGGGTGAATATATGAGCCAGTGCTTATGCGCACCTGCAAAAAACAGAGGGGAGTGTTGAATCTGGAGTTATAGGCAGATGTAAGACTCAACAGGATATAGGAGAGCTCTGGGAATTATAAGGTGACCCAGCAGTCTTTGGATTATGACATAGAAGAAGCATAACACCATAGAAAAAGGGAAAACAATATTTTCAGGAACTCCATAAGAAAAAAATTTCTTTCCAGTTACAAGAGGATTAAAAATAACAAATAGACTTGACACCAGAAGAAGCCACCCATAACACAATATGGCTAAAGCATTTCAGATACCTGGAATTAGACTCTGATCTTTATACTCCCATAGAAAGTATTTTACTAATGGAGCCATCTCTTCAGGCCTGATGACTTCGATTTTAAAGGTTATTTTTTTGGGGGGTTAGGTTTCAAAGTTAGAGATGGATGAAAAAAGTGTTGTTATGGGCCCAATGCTGCTGGTTTAAACAGGAAAATGGTACTATCACTTAATAATAACAGGCCTGCTTAAAAAGTGGAGTCACTAGCCGGGCGGTGGTGGCGCACGCCTTAAATCCCAGCACTCGGGAGGCAGAGGCAGGCGGATCTCTGTGAGTTCGAGACCAGCCTGGTCTACAAGAGCTAGTTCCAGGACAGGCTCAAAAAAAAAAAAAAAAAAAAAAAAAAGAAGAGCTAGTTCCAAAGTTTGAGTTCACAATAAACTTAAATTTTTGGTATAATATAGTCTGAAATATGTATGTGTTTTATATTTCTAACATCTGTGGAGTTTTTAAGGATTCCCTCTCTCTTATTCCAGTTTGGGAGTAGAGATATTTTCTATTTTCTTGAAATCTTACTAAAAAATAGAATATCTTACTCATACATAACCCAATTTTGTCCATTTCCTTTATCACTTATTCATTTTGTACTTTGTTAATATCCATCCTTATTTTGTCTGCTCTCTTCCACTAACATTTTTCATAATTTTCTCCTCTTTTTCTAGTTTCTTTAAAGGAAGAGCTGAATAACTGCTTTTCTACAGCATTTTCCCTTCTAATACAAGAATTTAAATTTATAACTTTTCCTTAGTGCTATCTTAGCTACACTTCATAAATTCTGACATATTGGATTTCCATTATCATAAAGTTTATTTTTTTAATTTTTGAAGTTTAATTTTAGCATATGGATGATTTAGATGTATATTGCTTAATTTCCAAATATTTGTCTGTCTGGATATCTTTATGTTGTTGATTTATAATTTAATGTGTGGCCTTCAGGGAATGTACACTGCATGATTTCAATTCTTTGAAATTTATTGAGACTAATTTAATTAGCTAACATATGGTCATTCTTGGTATATGATTCATATGTGATTGAAAAGAATGTATAATCTGTTGTTGCTGAGTTTAGGGTTCTATAAAAAGCAAATTAGGACAAGCATTTGACAGTGTTACACAGATTGTAGCCTCAGTGCTTTCTTTTTATTTATTTGTTCTGTCAATCATCCAGATTGAGGATTTTCTATTTCTCAGCTTAGTTTTGTACATTTTCACTTTACGTATTAGGTTGTTTCCTCTTGGGGTATATAACCTTTGCCAGGGTTATAGTACCCTGATAATTTGAAATTTTTATAATCATGAAATGCCTCTGATTCTACAGCATAATATTCCTTGTATGAAAGTCTATTTGTAGATAAACTCTTTTGATTGTTTTATTGTTGTTGTTTTCTTTCTCCGGGTTTTTTTTTTTTTTTTTTTAAGAGGCATTGTGTCTTTTTTTTTCTGTGTTTTTGTTGTTTGGATTTCTTTTCCCATTGTAGCTGGTTGTCCCTGTGTGGTTCCAGTGACACTATAGAGCTGCGGCCAGCTGTAAACTCCAGATCATCCTGGTTCCACCTCTCTCATCCTGCAATTCTAGCTGTGCACTGCCATGTCCAGCTGGATCTTCATTAATAACACATCTTCAACTTCTCAGGTATTGAATGAGCATAGTAAGTCCTTTTTATTAATATCTTATGGTGTAAAATGTTACATCCAAGCTATTTGATTTTAATTTTAATTATTAATGATTTTATAATACAATCCATACTCAGACTCAGCGATCATTTTGAAAGAGGGGGTGGAAAGACTGTAAGAGCCTGATCTTAATTCTAGGTGTATATATTATAGGCAGCATGTATCAAACCCCATCAAGCTATCCAATTGAACAATCTTTACATCTTTACCAAGTATGTTAGTCAAGGTTCTCTAAGATGGGTAGAATGCACAGTGTTTATATAGAGTTTATTAGAGTGGTCCACAGACCATGTTCTATGTAGTTCAGCAGTGACCATCTCTTGATAGAAAAGTCAGGGATTGAGTAGTTGTTTAGTTGACAAAACCAGATGGCTCAGCAGTTCCAATCAGGTGTTGGAATCCAAAGGAGGTCCCATAGATCCACAGTTTTCCACCTACTTTGGAATCCCTAAGAAGTAGGTCCTCACGCCAGTAAAGGAATGGTTAGGGATCAATGAGCATACACATGAGAGTGAGCAAGCATGCAAAAAAGTAAAATCTTTCTCTTTCTGTTTTCGGTGGGCTGTCACCAGAAGTTGTGATGTAGATTTAGGATAGATCTTCTGATCTCAAATGACCTGATTCAGGATGTGGTTCCCATTTCAAATAATGAGACCAAGAAAAATCACTCTCAGATCCTCCCAGATGCTTAGGTTTTAGCTCATTGCAATTGTAGTCAAGTTGCCAGCCAGGATCACGCCGAGAGATACCAGTCCAACCACATTTGATATAATCAGTGTTTGATTCTGTACGCCTGGTTCTTGTTTGTTTCCTATTTGTCACCGTTCTGTGCCTTATACTGTGACCTTTTAAGTTATCTCATGCATTAGAACTCTAACCTCCTTACCTTTGTTTCATGGTTTAATTATGTCTCTTTAGGTTCCTGGTTATTCTGTAAACTTTCTATTGACATTTTGCTAATCAGATTCCACCTTCACAAGACATTCTAAGGCTCATTGCCAAATGTCGCCAGTCTTTCCATTGTAAATTTGCCAGCCTGCACCTTATCCCTAAGTGTGCTATCTTTTACCCTTCATCTCTTCTTTGATACTCCTCGAGTCTGCTCCGTGAATTCTCTCCCCTTTCTGAATCAGAACCTGTTGTTTCTACTGCATCGTTCTCATTAGAACACAGCATGCTATATTTCTCTGCTCTTTAAAAAGACTGTTTTGGTCCACACTCACCTATGTGGCTGCCATATTTCTCTATTCTCTACAATACTTTTTGAGGACAGCCTGAACTTAATTCCTTCCTCTCAATTTCTCAGTACCAACTAATTAAGGTTCTATTAACAGTATTCTTATAAAAATGCTCTTAAGGGTGCCAGTGATGTCTATATTGTTTTTTTTAAATATGCAGTTTACTCTAAATCTTTGCTTTAAATATACCTGCAGAGCTCAACACTGCTGAAGACTCCCTCTTCCTTGAAATAATTTCCTCCCATTATTTCTTACAGATTTTCTTCTCTGTAACTTGCTACCCCTTCTAAGTCTCTACACCTGAGCTATCCTCCAATTTCCTTGGGCTCCAGGGCTCATATGTGGAGTGGCATCCCCCCTTAAGCATTCTATGGTGTCTGCTCTCACTCTCGTGGCCTAGTTTCTTACTGATAAAACAGACCAGAACTCCCCCTGGATCTAGTTTCATATACCTAATCACAAAGTAAAGCAATCACTTTGCTACTTAGCCTCTCTCTCTGGGTCTGTGGATTGTAGCATGATTATTCTTTACTTTGCAGCTAATATCCCACTTATAAGTGAGTGCATACCATGTTTGTCTTCCTGGGTCTGTATTACCTCACTCAGGATGGTTTTTTTTTTCCTAGTTCCATCCATTTGCCAGCAAATTTCAAGGAGGGCTCAAGGGACAATGCATGGATCTTGCTGGGAAGGGGAAATAAATAGATTTTGAGACAGACTCTGGGAAGGTGGGGATGGAAACGGGGGATGGTGTGAGGGGTGGAGAGAGAGAGTACAAGAGAGAGAACTTTACTGGAGGCCTTTCAGGGGTGAGGTACAAACTTAATGCAATGAAAACCACCAGTAATCTATGAAGCTGACTCTAGCAAAAACTCCTGATAATGGGGGACATGGCCATCTTCTGTAACCAGGCAAGACTACCCATGGGGGGACTGGGACACCAACCCAGTCACAAAATTTTCGACCTACAATTTGTTCTGCCTGCAAGTGAATTCACTTCATGCTGGAGTGAATAAAGGTGGCCAACCGATGACCGGTCCAACTTGGCACTCATGCATGAGAGGGAACCAGGTTCTGACACTGCTTAGAAGACCAGGAAGCAGAGTCTGGATGGCCCAGAGACCTAGGCTAGAACAAAACACTACTGAGAAAAAAAAACTCAGTGAGAAGATGGAAGGGAATCTGCAGTCTAGATAAAGAAAAAAGAAAAAGAACACTTAGTTACAAATTTGATATTTTAAATGACAATGGAAAAACAACTACTCAGAATACCCCAGACCCCTAAAGTGTCCTTCCCCCACTACACTTCTCTCTCAGTAAATGACAACCCCATCCTTACTGTTTGTGAGGTTAGTGTTGATTTTTCAAATTGGTTAGATTAAGAAACACCTGGGGCAGGTGGTGGCAGCATGCGCCTTTAATTCCAGCATGTGGGAGACACATAGATTTCTGTGAGTTTGACACCAGTCTTGTCTACAAAGCAAGTTCCAGAATAGCAAGAACTGTTACACAGAGAAGCCATATCTCAAAACAAAAAATAAATAATTAAAAGAAAAAGAAAGACACAACTGGGCCATTTTGGAGAGCTCTACTGAGTGCATCTGTAAGGATATTTTCAGGATGGACTCACTGAGAGAGCTGAGGATGGTCGATACCGCATGGACAGAGATGCCATTATCCCATGAGCAGGGCCCTAGACTTAAGACAAAAGGGGATGTGAAAGCCAGCTGAGCGCCACATTATCCTTTCTCTGCTGATCCAGCAAGACTTGATCAGGCAGCCTTCTGCTGTCATGGACAGGAACAGTTCCCACTATCATGGAGTCCACCACCATGATGGATTTTATCCTCATATCTGCTAATCAGATAAACAAATTATTTTAGTTAGATATTTAGTCACAACAATGCAAAGAGGAGCTAACACATCTGAATCAGGAATCTTGAGGTCACATGTGCTTCCTCTTCCGCTCACAGTAATCAGAGAGAGAATACTGTGGCTTGTACCTCCATCCTCCATCCATATTTGACTAACCCCTGACAAACACTTTAGACAGAACATCAGCTCTTACCACAATTGCCATCTCCAAATCAGTCGTATTTGCCAACTTACTCTTAATACTGAATTCGCTAATACTTAATTACTGAAGAAAAATGGTCTTGCTAAAATTAACTCCAATCTGGTCATTTACCTACTCAAAGTCCTACACTGCTCAAGTCAGAACCAAAGAGACTATAGTGGCCTCTTTGGACCTGGGTGCTTTGTTCTTTTCCTCTGCCACCCTAACTTCCTAGGACTCTTCCCTTGTTCTTCCCACTCTATTTGTCTTGGTTTTGTTACTCTTTCCCCAATGAATCAGAGATATCTCCAAATCTGGGTTGCTACCCTTTCTTGTCTCCCTGTCAGAACCATTGTTTCTCCAAACACTTTCTTGCCTCATGCCCTCTTTTCCTTTAGCTAACTATAAAAAGCCCCCTTCTCACATGATCAACAAGACAAAATGGAGCCTCAAGAATGAGAAAAGATCTTCACCAGCCCAACATCGGACAGAAATCTGATCTCCAAAATATACAAAGAACTCAAGAAATTGGTCATTAAAAGAACAAATAATCCAATAAAAAAAAATGGAGTACAGACTTAAACAGAGAACTCTCAAAAGATGAATCTAAAATGACTCAAAGACAATTAGGGAAATGCTCAACATCCTTAGCCATCAGAGAAATGTAAATCAAAACAACCTTGAGAGTACATCTTGTACCTGTAAGACTGGCCAAGATCAAAAACAACACTGATGGTAACTTATGCTGGAGAGGTTGTGGGGTAAAGGAAACACTCCCCCATTGCTGTTGGGAGTACAAAATGGTACAGCTGCTTTGGATATCAGTATGGTGATTTCTCAGAATATTAGGAAATGACCTACCTCAAGACCCAGCAATACCACTTTTAGGTATATACCCAAAAGATCCTCAATTGTACCACAAGGACATGTGCTCAGCTATGTTCATAGCAGCATTATTTGTCATAACCAGAACCTGGAAATAACCTAAATACCCCTCGATCAGAGAATGAATAAGAATAATGTGGTACGTTTACACAATGAAGTACTTACTATACAGCAGAAAAAAATGCTTGAAATCTGTGGGCAAATGGATGGATCTAGAAACATCATGTTGAGTGAAGTAACCCAGATCCAGAAAGACAAATATCATATGTACTCACTCATAAGTGGCTTTTAGACATAAAGCAAAGAAAAAACAGCCTACAATTCACAATCCCAGAGAACCTAGACAACAAAGAGGACCCTAGGAGATCTAATCTACATGGGAAGTAGAAAATGATGAGAGCTCCTGAGTAAATTAGGAGCACAAGGATCATGGGAGAGGGTAGTAGAGTAAAGGAAGAGGAAGGGAGAGGAACAGAGAAAAATATATAGCTCAATAAAAACAATTTTAAAAAAAGGTCCCTTATCAATAAAGGTTTTCCTAGATGCACTTTATAATCAGTGATTCCTGTTTCCACACAGCTTCATCTCTTCCTGAATTACTCAAGGTTTCTCAGAAAAAAAGACCCCATAGAATAGTTGGAGAGTTGGGACAGAGGGAGAATTTATAGGGATTGAGCAACATGATCATGACCTGAGATTCCCTAGGATATAGTCTCTGCAGTGGGTGACTTGATAGCATAGCTCAGCCCCTTTCTGAAGGCCTTGGAACCAAGGGAATCAGGGATGGAGACCTGAGGAAACTGGGGCCAATGATAACATTTCCTAGGGTATTAAGAATAGAGAACACAGAGTGAAATCTTTAGGTGTGGGCATTTTGAGAAGTCATAGAGGCATGTTGAAAGGGAATGTGCGATCCTTACCCCATCCTCTCAACCACTTCATGATATGAGCTGAGAGATTTGGTTCTGCCCTGTGCTACTATGAGGATCTGCTGACCTTGCCACAGGCCCAAAGCAAAGGAGTCAGTCAATCATGAACTAAACTCTCAATAAGCAACCTATTCTCTTTGTAAGTTCATATCATTGGTGTATGTTACAGTGACAGAAAGCTATTACAGAAAATGCAGACATTTTGCACTTATTATACTTTAACTCACTGTTGACTTCTGACAGGAGGTGGCATTCATCCCTAACTTCATTTCACAATCAGAAACAAGTATCAGAAAAATGCCCTTGCATTGTTAATGATCAGTAGGGGACTTGGTTATGAGATGGTCCTATTCCAAACCTCATGACTTCAACTAGTCTCTGGGAAAGTTCTTATTACGAATTTCCAGTTCTGACATCATTCCAGTTCTCATCAGAATTGCTGTATCAGGACAGTTCTATGTCCTGAGGACTTAGGGCTTAGGGAAAGTCTTAGTTTAAAAACTTGTTTATTCTTTCTCATATTTCCTCCCCCCATCCACTCTCTTGTCATTCTCCTTTCTCTTCCTTCTTAATCTCAATTCTCTAAGGCTTTTAATTCTCTCTGAAGTAAAGGGATTGGCAGCAATCCTTTTATCCAAAGCTTCCTAAGGAGAAGTACGCTTGACAATCTTCAGGATATTAAACTAAAGACCGGTGTTTCGATCACAGAATTGTACCTATTCTTTCTCCAGTTGAATGAGGGGTGTTCATGTGATTGACTGAGCCTTCCGGATAATTCTCAAATGCACTCCTCACAGAAATGTAGCATCCTAAGCCTCTCTGAGGGCTTTTGACTACAGTTTGAGATGAGGCTACCTGTCAGGTACAGAACACCTGTCCCTGTGACTCTCTGAACACTTCTGGCCTCAGTTCTGAAATGGTGCTCTCATCTCTCCAGGTACTGAGCACCCATCTCTTCTCTCTGAAGTTCCCATGCATAGCTGCTAAATTGACTGCAAAGGTGCAAGTGTCATTGACTCCCTATCATGCTTTTTCAAATAACAGTTTTGAGCTAACTATATAGTGTGTTGACACATAGTAGGTATTGTATAAGTGCCAATAAGGCTTTGTGGTTTCCTCGCTGCCTCCTAGACAAGGAATTTGGGTCCAATGGTCTATTCTCAAACCTGCTTAATAAAGTCAAGAAACTCTCTGAATAGAAATGGTGATGGAGTGTATTGCCTAATTAACTGTGCTGGTAATTAAACTGCAACAGAAACAGCCTATATGCACTTAACTAGACATTTATTATAGCCTAATAAGGTAACGATTGTATGATAAATACATAGTACTTGATAACAAGGAATAGATGCTCTGAGTATTAACAAATGCTGGTAGATAAGAAAAAACATTTCACAATTTATAGTTCCTTTCATTAGGAAAGAATTACACTGATTCTTATACCCACTTTTACACATTTACCACATAAATATAGTCAACTGATTAGACAGACATGGTGAAGGATTCTGACTAGCTCATTTCACCACATCTCACATCTGCACTTAGTTTTGTGATTAAATGTGGCACGAAAATAAAGTCATATAGAAAGGTAACAGATCATCTAAGAGGCCAGCAACTGGTTCACTCCTTCATAATAACCACACACCAAAGAAATATGGATGCTTCAAAGTTCATGGAGATTCATAGCTGAGGACTCAAATGCTGCCCTCTTGGCTTCTTCTAACCTGTTCTTCTCCTCCTGCAACATAGATATATGTGCTTTTTTTCTTAAAAGTAAACCCTCCCATCTTCAGGAAGTTATCTTCTCCACCTGCTCAATGCCAGAAAAACACCTGTTTTTTTCTTGCAGGATACATAGATGCAAGTCCTCAGATGGAGAGCTAAGAGAAAGTAATGGAGAAGCAAGAGAAAGTAATCTATAGGCAAATATCTTACAACCCTATGGAGATAGGAGGTTTTGAACCAGAGGGAAGGAGAAACTGTCAGCACTGGTGTTGATGATGTGCTGGAATTGAATTTGCAAGCCCTTTCCCTGCTCTATGGAGACCTCTAGTTGGTGGCCTGAAATCAGCCTTTGAGTGAGTGTTTATACCATAGAAAGCAGTAAGTATTATATATGACTTATAGAGTTTTTTATATGAGTATTTCTGAGGGTTTAAATTAGTTGATACCTTGGCAAGATCTAGAATCGCTGAGGAGAGCATGCTAGGTATGCATGTGTCTGTTTGGAAGTTTCTAGGCTGAATTAATTGAGATCAGAAATCAAGACGGGGGGCAGGTGGTGGCACACGCCTTTAATCCTAGCACTGAGGAAGCAGAAGCAGACAGATCTCTGTGAGTTCAAGACCAGCCTGGTCTACAAGAGCTAGTTCTAGGACAGCTAGAGCTATTATACAGAGAAACCCTGTCTCGAAGCAACCAAGAAAAAAAAAAGAAAGAAGGAAAAAATTAAAGAAAGAAATCTACTCTAAATATGGGCAGTACCATTCCATGGACCAGAAAGGAAAATGATAAAGAGAAAAACACAGAATCCCTCATCTCCCTTTGCTTCCTGACTGCAGCAAAGGCAATGTGATAACTGCCTCGGACTCCTGTCCCAGGCCTTCTCTGCCATGACAGACTGCACCCTCAAACTATCAGCCACAACAAACCCTTCCTTCCTTAACTTCGGTATTTTGTCACCGTAACGAGAAAAATAACTAACGCACTAGTTTAGTAGAAAACCACTAGTTAGGGTTTTACGGGTCCAGGAGCAGTGGGCAGTAAGTAATAAAGTAACCAATAGGAGTGTGAATGAGTCTGAGTTTGGAATATTTTCAGTTTTGCCAAGAACGGTTCCCAGGCACGGTTTCCATCCTCAGATCCTTCTCATCCAGACTCACAGGAATGGACTTTTGTCTCCATTTAAAAAAAGGAAGAAAGAAAGAAAGAAAGAAAGAAAGAAAGAAAGAAAGAAAGAAAGAAAGAAGGAAGGAAGGAAGGAAGGAAGGAAGGA
>NC_022020.1:1385604-1389070 GCF_000317375.1 Microtus ochrogaster
AAGAAAGAAAGAAAGAAAGAAAGAAAGAAGGAAGGAAGGAAGGAAGGAAGGAAGGAAGGAAGGAAGGAAGGAAGGAAGGAAAGAAAGAAAGAAAGAAAGAAAGAAAGAAAGAAAGAAAGAAAGAAAGAAGAACAAAAAAGAGATAATTGTGATGATAAAGCATGAGGGAGTGACTGATTAGTGGTAATGAGTACGTGTTGGTTAGATATGAAACATAAGGTTTTCCAAAAGGCATTAGAGATTTTCAAGCTTTGTAAAACCAAGATACAAAATGCCAAAAATTGTGATTCTCATAATCACCAGTCACTTAATTAAAATTCAATAATGGCCTTATCCTATCAAAGAAAATCCTTTTTTGGATGCATGCAACAGACAAAAGAACCTGAACTTAATATTTTTTTTATTGAAATTGTGCCACCTGGTTCTTTGTTATATGACAAGATGAAAGAACATAATAATGGTATTATCCCAATTGTGTGAGCCAGCATTGCAGGGTAGGAATTAGAAATTAGAGGAGTTCTGTATCAAATGAGAAATCATATGTTGAAATCAATTACTCACCTATCTTATTACTGACACACATTAAGCCAAAGAGTTTTACGGAGCTCTTAGTGCGGGTTGGTTCTTCTTATTTAGAGGCTATGTTTGAAGGTTAGGTCCTTTGTGGATGAATAGGCCCTACTGCCTCCTGTGGACCTACAATGAAACCTACTCCTCTGAGATCAGGGAGAGCAGAGTCTCTCTCACCAGGCCCCAGAGATGAGGACTGCCTGGTGCTGGAGCCCTTGACCATGAATCTACTGTGGACATCAAGTGTATCAGAATTTCCCAAGTGACATTCATGAAAGACCAGCGCCAAAAGCCATTGCTTCAGGTTCTCATCAGTCTTTATTTTGTCTTCTTCTGTTTTCCAGAGCAAGCAGGTCTCCCCTCCGTATCATCCAGAGCAGAGAACAACACGGATGTCCCTTCCTCCTCCCAACCCCAATCCTGTTAAGAGAAGTGTGGAAATGAATGTCAGTGTTACCCTACTGGTCCTTCCTCCAGACTATTGTTTGTAATTCCTACCTGACAATGAAGAAGGCATAAACTGTACCCACGTTCCAAGGCAAATACCTGGGAATGTTTCCTATACTAAGTAGTCCTCCAACTCCCAAAGCAAATATCCTCCATTTCAATTTAATGTTGATGGTAAGTCCCTGGAGTTAGTGCTACTTTACAGCTAAAAGATACAGGTCCAACACACTGCTCCCCCAACAGCATAAACTCTAAGCCCTAGCTTTGCACCTCTACCTCAGAAACACTGGTTATAGTGCTGGATTATATAATTCTACATTTAATCTTTTGAGAAACTACTATACTGTTTCCTGCAGTAGCAGCTACATTTAAATTACCACCAGCAGTGCCGAAGGGTTTCAGTTTCCTCCTCATGACTGATAATGTGCTAGAATATTCATAGAACTAAAGAAAGCACCTCATTTACTGTGGCTTGTTTACAGTGGGAGATGAGCTTGGGAACTGTCAAGTGGAAGAAATGCCTAGGGTGGGATGGGAGGCAGGCTGAATGGAGCTTCTGTACCCTGCTTGTGTATGCCATCCTATCAGCATCTCCGTGTAGCCACCAACTCGGAAGCCCATCACTTAGCCCACTAATATTACATCAGTATGATTGATTAAATCCTTGGCCATTGGTGACATGTAACATGAAGGGATGGCTTGTTTGGGGGGTTTTGTCCTGCCCAGTTCCCACAGCTGTTTAGTCCCAAAGAAAGTTACACATAGGTCTCCATAAATTATAAGCTGATTGGACCATTAGCTCTAGCCTCTCACTGGCTAACTCTCACATCTTGATTAACCCATTTTTCTGATCTATGTTAGCCATGTGGCTCAGTACCTTTTTTCAGTGGGGCAGATCACATCCTGCTGCTTCAGTGGCCTGGGCAGGAGTGGGAGGAATCAACTTCCTTCTTCCCAGAATTCTCCTGTTCTCATTACATCATTTCTACTTCCTGTCTGGTTTTCCCACCTATATTTCCTGTCTGGCCAATGAGCATTTATTTATAACATAATTGATAGAATACAGACAATTCTCCCACACCAGTGACATAACTCAGTCTACTACCCTTCTCCTATCCAAGGTCAGGGATTGGATGGAAATTTTCAATCATCGAAGCACCGTTTCCTCTGGAAACCAGCCCATCTGGAATTATTTTGAGTCTCTTCAGCAAATCTTATAGAAAAAGCCAAATACATACGTTGCTTATCAAAACATAAGATTAAAAAATGTTGACTCAAGTAGGACAACTCCCAAAAATGTGTCATGATTTCACCGGGTGATTCCATTCTCAAGATCCAGAACACTTTAGCCCCAAGCTTCAAATAGTGAAACTTCCGAATTAATCAGTGGGACCCAGACATCAGTAATTCTTGTCAACAGTTCCAAGAGAGATTTTAGTGTGCAACCAGGACTGAGAATCATTCAGATAGAATGTGTAGTCAAAAATCCCGGCTCAGTGTACTTAATTATTAGATAAACACAAATTAAAACTACAGGGAAACATGGTTTCACAGTGTAAAGATGATTGCTATCACAATAGGAAAAATGGGTTCTCACTAAAGTGTGAAGACATCAGAACCCTAGTACATGATTAGGTCCAACCTCTATAGAAATTCTCAAAGGGTTTAATCCATACATAGTCCTGCAATCCCAAAAGAATTTAAAACAGAGACTAAAAAAATTATATATATATATATATATATATATATATATATATATATCCATGTTAACAGAGGCATTATTGGCTACAGGCAGAAGGTGGAAACAGCCCAGTTATTTATTCACTGATAGATGAATAAGAAAATATGACATGGATGGCTAACATCTTCAAAATAGAACTTCTGAGAAGCTAGAGAGATGGCTCGGGGAGTAAAGTGTTTGCGACAAAAGCATAAGGACCTCAGTTCAAATCCGTAAGAGACACTTAAAGCCAAACATAATAGCACACAGAGATGGTAGGCAGGCGAGACAATGTCCTGAACTCACAGGTTAACTATCCTGGCCTACACAAGATCAAACAAGAGATCCTATCTCAAGCAAGGTGGAAGGCAATAGTGAGGGGAAAGTATACTGTAAAATGCTGTGCGACAATCGTTTTACAAACAAATGTAAGATTTGTTTCTTGTACTTGTTTAATAGAATGCTGATTGGCCAGAGCCAGGCAGGAAGTATAAGCAGGGCAATGAGAACAATAGCATTCTGGGAAGAGGATTCTGCAGTCATGACCCAGCCTCAGAAAAAGCAAGATGTGACTGCCTCACCAAAAAAGGTACCAAGCCAAAAAACCTAGGATAGCCAAAACAATGCTATACAATAAAGGATCTTCTGGAGGCATTACCATCCCTGACTTCAAACTCTATTACAGAGCTACAGTGATGAAAACAGTGTGGTACTGGCATAAAAACAGAA
>NC_022020.1:1391132-1402602 GCF_000317375.1 Microtus ochrogaster
AAATGAAAAAAAACACAAAATTATATTTATTTTGAATAATAAAAGCAACACAAAGAGGAAAAAAAGGTACCAAGCCACATAGCTAACACACACAAGAATTATGAGCTAATATAAGTTGTAAGAATTAGTTTAAAAGAAGCCTGAGCTAATGGGCCAATCAGTTTATAACTAATATAGACCTCTGTGTGATTTCTTTGGGACTAAACTGCTGTGGGACCTGGTGGGACAGAAACCTCAGTCAACAGTAAAAGTAGGTAATCACAAACGAATACTGTATAACTACTTACACAAAGTCCCTAGAGTGATGAAATTCTCAGAGTGAAAAGGAAAAATACAGTTTCAGAGGCTACAGAAAAGAGACTTGAAAGTGTTACCAAGTACAGTTTCAGCTCAGGAAAATGGGAGAGAAACAGAGATGGCTGTGAAGCAATATGAACAGAAGGCCACAAAGTGCATACTTAAAATGATGGAAATGGCAAGTGTTGTGTTCAATATATTTTAAACCCAATTTTAAAATCCAGTGAAAAACAAAAAGGACTCGTGGCCAAGCCCCTAAGCCTGCATGTTCAGGCACATGTGTGGGAAACAGAAAGCTAACACACATCACTGAGACCCGTCTTCAGAAGTCCAGGCTCCACAAGTCTATCTCTCTCGCAGGAAGCAACCCACACCCTAGCTGATTAAAATCCCTGTCGGTTTTGTGCAACCTTATCCAAATACCCGAGAACAAAGATGTGTTTTCTGACACTCCTGGAGGCTGCTGAGTCTAATATGAAGGTCATAGTGGGTTTGGTGCTTGTAGATTATTATCTCTGCCTCCAAGGTAGTACTTTGCATCCGAGTTCTCGGGAGAGAAGGAACGAAAAGTTATGTCCTCGCATGATGTAAAGCATGAACTCCCTCTGTTAAATCCTAATCCCACAAATGATATTAAAGGGATATTACAGGAGGCCTCTTAATTGCCCCATTTTGCACTGGTGTATCAGTGAACAGGTGGAACACATTCCAGCTACAGTGCTGCCTATGATATCAGGAGCCCATTCTTAATCAGATCATAGTCCTCAAACCAGTGTTAGAAGAAGTAACAGATTTAAACTATGTCTCAGTGCTGTGGGAACTCCTTCAGTCAATAGCCTTTAAGAAACTGGCCGACTTTGGGCATGGTCTCATGTACTATAAATGCAGACAAAGAGTATGTGCAGGCCTCTTGGCTGCTGGATTTGGTTCCAATTCCCAGTACATGCAGAGGACTGTTGATTGCTACCCTTTCTGTGAGTTTATACCCAAGTACTCCATTCTGGGCTATTGTGAAACTCTCTTTTAGGCCAACACCACAAGATGAATCTTCCCACCACCTATCTCTCTAGAACCGGGCCCCACATTTCAGCCACTGCTTAATCTCCCAGTTAGTACCACACAGGGTCAGTGGAGTCCCAGCTCCTTCCACCAGCCCTCGTCCATAGGCTCACACGTCTTTCACTGTGCTTCCAATTAAAATGAAATGTATCTGGGGTTGGAGGGACGGCCTGGCACCTTAGTAAAAAGTCTACGCTGGGCTTGGCACTGAACACTTAGATTACCAAAGCCAGAACGGTGGAGAAAAAGTAGAGCCCTCGAGTTTACAGGTCTCAAGTCTAGCTTAGTTGGTGAGCTCCAGGCCCATGAGAGACCCTGTCTCAAGGAAGGTGGGTAGGGTTTCTGAAGATGACAACTGAGGCTATCCTCTGGTCTGAACATATATGTGTACATGTGTGTGTATATGCACACACACACAAACAAAGAGTAAGAGAGGGAGGGAGGAAGAGAGAGAAAGAGAAACGTAAAATAAACCTTATTGCCCAGCTTTAAATAGCAGCCTCTATGTCACACATCAACTCTTTGGGGCTAGGAAAAGAAGGTCTGTGGATTTAAAGGCTCACCTGCACATAGCCTGCAAACATGGGGGAATTCTAAACCTCTACAAAATAAGAGTGAGTTCTGGGTACAGGTAGCTCTTATCTCCTAAAGATACCAAAGAGCCCTTAAACCCTGGTATGATCCCCAGGTTAAGCCAGCTGCCAGATCATGTCACCTCTTGTTCATTGTGTCATCAAGAGGCCAGAATGTAAGCTCTCCATTATTGTAATCTGCTACAATTCAACGTTGTAAGGAATGTAGACAAATTGTCCCTGTGATCTTAGAAGCAAGTTATCTAAGCTCAGACATTTGGGGATTTTTTATGATTAATTGTGTGTGTGTGTGTGTGTGCGTGCGTGTGTGTGTGTGTGTGTGTGCATGTGTGTTTGCGTGTGTGTGTGTGTGTTTTTGCCCATGCAAACACACCTAGATGTACACAGGTACATATATATGTGTGTGCATACCTGTGGAAGCCAGAGATAAACCTCTGATATGGTTGCTCATGCACCATCTACCTTTTTAGAATCTCACTTGGACATGCAGCTTGCTGATTAGACTAGGCTGGCAGACCAGAGACCAGGAATCTACCTGTCTCTGCCTCCCAGCACTACAATAACAAGTGTTCACCACTGTGCCTTTAAAAAAGAAAAAGAAAAAACCATAGTCCCATGAGCACTGGAGAGCAAACCAGGCCCTCATGCTCACACGATAAGCAATTTGCTAACTGAACTGTCAGTCCAGCCTCTGGTGAGGGTTTTTTAACAGCTCCTTCCAGGGCTGTCCCAGAACTTCTGGACAGCAGTGTTTGTCAACCTGGCAGAGTCTCCATTCCTCCTGGCAAGGAATCCTGTCTGGGTCCCCCTGCTACTGTCCATGCTGAAAAGAACATCCAGGAATTCGCAGCCCAGCTGTGTCCTTTTAGCCAGGAAGAAAAAAAAAAGGCTAAACACACAAGTCCAAAGAAATAACTTCCTGAAAGCCATTCCTTTCCAAATGTAGAGTATATGGAGGTTAAATACGTTCTGCCCCAAGAGAGTTCCCTACAGGCCTGGCTGCTTCACAATATAGAGGAGTTGCAACCCAGGAAAATCTGCAGCATGAGAGTACCTCTAGAATTTTCCTCAAGAGATTTTTTTCAAGATCGGAATCCCTGTATCCTGAGGAGTGGAGTCCAGAAAGTCCTAGCTAGCATGTTCCTCTTACCAAGGTCGATATTCTTAATCAAACCCCATAAATATACTGAGCCTCAGTTTTTCTTCAACAAAACAGGCTTAGTTCATGTCTACCATGAAAACTAAGCTCAGTATGTTGTTAAGCAAGCACATCCTATGAGGGACTGAGGAATAAGTCTAACAAATTCCACAAAGAAAAGGCATTTTCACTTTCTACCACTCCTGGTGCTTTTCCTCGAGGTCCCCTGTCTGTCTAGGGGAGGGGGAGAGAAGAGTGGCTCCTGGCATTTGGCAAGGATTTACACCACACATAAATCCACCCACCTTGACATTTTCAAAGCCTGGCTGCGAAGAAAATGTCCTTCTTCTCTGCAGCATTAAGTGAACACATGCATGGTTATCATCTCTCTGAAAAAAAAATTGGGGAAAAAAAGGGGGAGGAAAAAGAATGCAGCTGAACCGACAGGAGAAACTCACCATTTTATTCTGCACAATTGAACTTCATTAATCATAGAAAATCAGAGATGGAAAGGACCTATTAGGTCACCCCATCTATCCCTCGGAAAGCATTAAAAGCTTTCAAATGAGACAGAAATCGGAGGTCCTGATTGCTGATGGTCATTAAAGACGGTTTTCGTGAAGAAAAATGTTAACCTTCGCGTCCCTGACAAATTGCACTCTGGGTGGTTATGGCTGCCTTTGCCAGAGCGCCCGAGTTCCAGGGTTGGAGGTCACTGCCCCTTAGCATGAGTGCTGCTAAGTGGCTTCATCAGGGGCCCCTCCTGGATAACCACCACTTTCTGATGGAAGGGGGCCTTGTAGGAGAGGAGCTTGGCCAACTTCCAGGCTCTTCCTGTGCTTTCCCTGCAGAGCAGAAGTGTGCCATTTCCTTCCACAGACACTTTCCTCTCAAGTCCAGCTTTTTCCCAGAGAGCCTTTTTGCTCCTCTCTTCCTACCCGCCCCCACAGCTCCCCTTACTGAGCAACACGCCACAAATTCTGGCCCCCAGAGCAGCCCTGGCCCACAGACAGGGCACCTGCCAGAGTCAGCCTTCTTTGCACCCTCCTCTGTATGATGCTGGGTTTTGTTTTGTTTTTTTTCAATCTCATGAAGCTATCATGGGGTACCCCATCTTTCAGTTCATAAGAGAAAGTGCATGGCTCTGGGCCTGCCCATCATAGAAGCCAAGCCCTCTGCATAGCCAGGAATGAACCCATCACACACACACACACACACACACACACACACACACACACACACACACACACACACTGCTAGGTCTGAGAACTTTTGGAGAGAGGAGCTTCCTCTTTCCCTGATGTCTCTAAGGTGGTATATAATACAATTCCCAAACTGTCCTAGCTGCCACTCCAGTGCTGGGAAACAGCTCAGCCAATCAAAGTAGAGCAATGTCAACCACTCCTGCTTACTGCAGTTACATCTCCAAAACCTTTCTTTCAACTAGTGGAGCTAGGTTTTTCTTCCTAGCAACACAACCACTAAATATCCAGCGATTACGATCTCTCTGGCCTGGCACATGCGTGGGAGACTTGATTCCTGAGCTGAACCACAGCGTCAAGGGGCAGATACCAGGCTCTCTCTTGCCTTTCAGGACTCCAGCCCAAGTACTACCCGGCTGGCTTTGCAGAGAAGTTCATTGCACCAAGTCCCTTTGTAACATGAACTTGTCTTTTCGTTGCTGCACATGCCCCACCCCCAAATATGGGTCCTGTCTGGGTTGACTGACTGAAGGACCTCTACCTGGAAGGTCACTCATGGCTCTCCTTCCCCAGGGTGTCTTGTCCTGAAGATTCTGGTTAAGGACTATGCATTTTACATATGACATGTGATTTTATTCACACCAACCAAAGACTGGTTTTATTATGTATATAAGTGTTTTGCCTACATGTATGTTTGTCACGCCTGGTACCCATGGCTGTCAGACGAGGTCAATGAATGCCCTTGAACTGGCGTTATAGATGGTTGTGCTGCCATGGAGGTCCTGGGAATCAATCCGCAGTCTTCTGCCAAAGAAGCAAGTGTTCTTAACTGTTGGGCAGTCTCTCCGGCCCCGAGAGTTATTCCTCTATTGTGTCCCTGTCACACCTTCTTGCTGTGTGGTCACCAAGCAGGCCTACTTTGAATGTATGATCTTCAGGGTTGTCCTAGTGTTCTCTCTGTTGCTGTCATAAAATAACCTGACCAATAGAAACGGAGGAAAACAAAAATTCCCCTCAGCTTCTAACTCCAGGTTATAGTCCATCAGTGAGGGGAAGTCATAGAGGCAAGAGCTGAGGCAAGGGCCATACTGTTCCCACAGCCAAGAGCAGGAGACAAATGCACCTACCCATGCTGCTTTCTTGCTTGTTCATCTGCCTTTCTTCTGCCCTAGACAGTTATGGGTGCTGCCTAAGAAATAGTACTGGTCAAAGTGGGCTGTGTTTTCCCTTGTCAATTGACAATTAAGATAATCTGCCACAGACATACCCACAAGCCAAGCTGATCTAAATAGCTTCTCAGCTGAGCCTCTCTTCCCAGATAACTCTACAGTGTGGCAAGTTAAAATTTAAAACACTAGTCATGACAAAGCCCAAGAAGAGATCTTGGCGAGGAACTCTTAGTGAAAACAAAAGAGGCGAATTGAATCAACAGACCCTCAGTCCAAAAGAGGAATGTAACAAAAAAAAATCACTTTAGTATTGCATTAGAACTAACCTAATGCTAAGGCTTCAGCTAAAAAGCACAAAACCAGTCCTTTCCCCATCCCACCATGTTTTAATATTTTAGTGTTCCAACCTCCAGAGCAGGAGTTCTCAGCCTTCCTAATGCTGCAACCCTTTAATGTCATCCCTAATGTTCCAGTGACCCCCATTCATAAAATTATTTCATTTTAGCGGTAACATTGCTACTACTATGAATCATAATGTAAATACTTGATATGCAGCATATATGAGGTATCATGACGCACAGGATGAGAGCCACTGCTCCGAAGTGACCTCTTTTTATGTGTGTATCCCTAAAGGTTTCTCAAACCTCCATGCAGTCAAACTCAGGCGAAAAGAGCTCTCCCAATAGAACATTTGCTTTAAGTTTGAAAGGAAAAGAAAAGACAATGGGTAGGTGATTGGGCGCTCATTATATACGCAAGCAGCTACAGAGAATTTGAATAGAAAGATGGAAATAGGTAAATTAAGGAGAACAATTCTATTCCATAATAAACAAGTGGGTAGGTGAAAAGTCAGAAGACACGGACATAGTCTGGGTAAAGACTTGAACCATTTCTCCCAGATGTAACAGCTCCAGGATGGCCCTGAGAAGTTCCTGGTATGGCTGAACCCAGTAGAAGGGCTCAGACCAGAAAATAAAGTAATCAAATGGGCCTCCAACAGTTATAATTCTTCTGAGAAAAGACTTTAAAAAGAAATATAATCTAAATTTCAAATAATAATGCATACAATAGTTAGAATGTGGGAGTTCCATATATTATAATAATAAATTATTTTGATAATCTTAATTATCCTTAGTAAAACACATGATTTATATTTAATTGCTTTACTGTAATAAAATAAAGTGATTGTAGCTGTAATTGTTACATATAATGTAGAATTCACATTATAAACTAAAACATTTCTATTATAATAAACAAATGTAAGATTTAGCTAACAACTGTACATTGCAGATGTTTGAGCTTGGAAGCTTTCAGAATCATCAAATTTGCTTCCAGGTTGATTCAAGTTTTCTTAGATAGTGGAATATTTTCTAAGATTCTGTATGCTCAATCTCCAAGTCCAGATGCTCATTTGTCCCCACCTTTATGACAGGTGGGTGTATTATTAGGAAGAAACCATCCTTGACTAAACAGTGTCAACTGAATGAAAGCGTATGTCCATCCCTTTGCTTTGTTTTATTTGTAGACACACTGTGTCATTATGAAGGCTGAACTGGCCTTAAAGTCAAGTTCATAATTCTGCTGGATCAGTCTCCCAAATGCTGACACACTAGAAGATTCAAATGGAAGGGTTCCACTTAGTCAATCTCCTTGTGACCCTCCTATCCCATCACTGACTGAGGTCTCCATCAAAAGTTGTAAATCGTATGTGTGTGCATGTGTGTATTATCAAACTTTTCATTGTGGTAACAAAATACCTGAGGGGGGGAGTTTATCTGGTCTCACAGTTTCAGTTCCTGATCGCTCAGCACTCTTGCTTGGAGCCTACAGTAATGTAGGACATCGCAGTGGAAACTCATGGTAGAGGGAACCATATTCACTTCATGATTGTTTCTGCATGAAACAGAAAGAAATAAGGGCTCAGGGACCCCATATCTCCTTGGAATATCTCCCATATCTGTCCCCATTGACCTAACTTCTTTCTGCTAGGTCCCATCTCTCAACAGCAGCAAAGGCTGATGAACAAGCCCATAACTTGTGGGCATTTGGGAAACACTGCAGATTGAATCCATAGAACTTAATGACCCCTCAACACCTCATCATGGGAGGCTGAAACCTCAAAGGTTAAGCTTTCCCTGCATAACCAATGTGACTACAAAATAAACCCAAATTGTTGAGTACAGTGGGATTAAATGCCTATCAACCCTCACGCAGCCAATGCTTTCCCTCGGTACTCTTCAATTATGGGAAAATCTTAACCCTGTGGTTAAGGTTATTTTGGGAGCCGGAGACATTTTCTGCCAAAGACCAAGAGTGGCATGCACCATTTGGATCCCGCAGTTAAGTGCAGCTGTTGTCTGAGGGTATGCTTCCTACTGACGAAAAAAAAATGAGCTGCTTCTCGAGAATCAAGATACAAGGAGGGCAAGGGAGGCGAAGGGTAGTTCTGGAGATAACTTGAGGCTCTAGAATCTCCAGTTTATTTAATGTATTTCAGATGATCTTAGAACCAAAAGAACCATAAAAACACCTTTAGTGACCACCACGTTTCCATGCAAGTCTTCAATGCCAAGTTTGTCTCTCTCATCCTCAGAAGACAGATACTATTCTAAACTATTAGGTCTGCATAAATCTATTAATATTAAATATGTACTAGAAATTTATTCTAAAGAAACTAATATCTCATTTAGAGAAACAAGATATATGGTAATGAAAACAAGGATAATACAAAATAAGCCCAGAGAGAAATGAAGGAATTCCGAGATTGGCAATGTTATGAACAAGCAATTATTTCTTTTTAGGGATTGATTTTGGAGAGAATTTATGGTAAAGCTTCCTACTTCCTTGCAATACGGAGAAATTTAATTTTTATACCTAACTCAAATTTTTCATGCTTTCTTTTTCCTACATAAAACATTGCATAGGCATGGGAAAGAGCTAGACAGTAAAATTAAGTTACCAGAAGTGAAAAGTCCTTCAGGGAAAAAAATAAACAGGCGTTCTTTAAATGTTCCTCTTTTTTTTCTATTTTTCATTGATTCCCTTTTTTCTAACTTTTAGATCTTCCTGGTATCCTTGGCTCTTAAATGTGGCTTTTCTGATGTTCTGAGCTTGCTGTCAATACTCTTCACATTCTTTCCAGGGTCTCTCACACTCCTAGGGTGGTCCGAGAAGAAATCTTAGAGGTCTGTAGAAATCATACAGTTTGGCAGGCAGGAGACAGAGATCCAGGTAGAACACTAATGCCCTGAGACCATCCCATGACTTCATAAAGCTTCTGTCAGGATAGTGAAAAATCAAACAAGAGAGTTGGTGTGTATATAGTTTTTTCACAAAACTGATCCACAAGTTGTGTTAGGATTATTATATAGATACAAATTTGGTGCTGTAGTTCTGTGCTATTGTGAGCAAAGTAGTCTGATTGAATGTTGAAAGATGAGTATTTGCCATCTGTGTGTTCCTTGTAAAGTCATCTAAGATCAACATCTCTAAAATTTAGGAGATACTTCATTAACAAGGAAGATTTTCTCTGATCTTCAGTGTCAAACATAAATTCTTAGTTTTTTTTTCTTTTTGCAGTGAACTGACAGAGACAACATGTTTATCCAATGAATGAAAACACACATCAATCTAAAGTTCTCTCTTCTCTGTTTCTTTCATCTCCAAGTGATGCTAAGATCCTTTGAGGGTGGGTAAAGCATCTGTGGCTAGTACTAATTATCAAAAATTAATCTTATCCAATTTTCATAAGTTTTCTGATTATACAGTCCTTAGTAAGCCACCTAGCCCTCAAGATTAATCGTCAAACAAGAGAAATGCACACTCTGCCCAACTAGAATGGAAATCAGCCAAATATCTATGCAACTATTAAGTCCAAGCTCTGTTATAAATGTGATAAAGCCTTATTCCTCCATCCTTCATGAAAATGTCAGTATTATGTACTTGTATGAAAAGATTAATTATAAAAAGGCAAGATATTTCCTGTCAATGAATCAGTTTATTATTCTTCCTTAATGTGCTGGGAAGTCTTACTCTACTCTATCATGGCATCCCAAATTTGGCCTTTCATTGTCATTTACCTGTATCAACTCTAAACTCAAAGATTTCCATTTTGTCTTTAGAGCTCCCTACTGCCCATCTTAAAGAGCCAACTCATTCTCCACTGTTACCAAAATGACACGCCTGAACATACATCCAATTAATTATCTTCTACTTATTATCCTGCAACTACATTTTATTCATGAAAATACTCACATTCTTAGATAACATTGAAACATATTTGCCAATCCCAACTGCCAAGTCCTGCCTTTCTTAACCACTATTTCTCTTTACTTCTGCTCCTTCTGTCCATTTTCATGTTATCAGATCGTATGGGATAGATTCTGTGTGGTTATGTTCTTAATCATTTATAGAATCATAGCTACTGAGTTTACTGGGATGAGCATATCTTTATATCCCCATAGTAGGATGTGTTAACACTATAAATGGTCTAAAATTATATCCTTCCTAAAAAAAAATCATTTATCCTACTGAAGCTTCATGGATGGTGGTAGAAAACTCAAAGATAAGGGACAACTTATTAATAGCATTGTAGATACCACAGTAACTGACAATATTGCATTTCCTGATTCCTATAGTCCTAGTCAAAAGGAACTAAAAGGTATCTGTGTACATAGCAAAGTATGCTATTGGAGAGGAGCTGAGACTTGAAAGACAAATTGTTTACAACAGACAAGAAGGTCACCTGCCCATTGCTGTTTAGAGAGACTATCAAGATTGTTTATAATGCTAACACCTTGGGAACGATAATCAAAACAGAAGAACTAGAACGTCCCTTAAAAGATGTGTAGAAACTGTAGCGAGAGATCCATGGATAATTGTCTTCTAACACTCTGAACATTATACAGTCACAGTTTTTATGACACTGAGTTCTTGTTACCCATGAAACTGTCAATCTCTGTCATTGAGTTTTGAATTTCTTGACAATAGAGACAGAGTTTTGTTATTCTGGGCCTTATATACAGTGCATGACACAGTTGTGAAATCAAATGTATCTAATTCGGGGAAAGCCTTTATTATGACATTGATAACATGGGTGAGTCTGCAAACTTACCAATGTATGTGTTACATACATTCAGGTTTGTGTTTCAATTAAAGCTCAGTAATGCTCAAAATAACATAATAGCTTTCAAATTCTTCACTCACCCTTAAATCCCCATTTTTCTCTAGCCGAATATTTTAGGTTCCTTCTCTCCTTCTCTTACTTTACACAGTGATAACACCAAAAAGAGAGTCTTCTGATTTCTACAGAAGGGTATATTGTCCTGGAGTTAGAGCATTCTGAAGTTCATGAAAGCAATTGTGGTGTTTCCTTTTCACTGTAAACTTAACTGGACTTGAAACCACGTAGGAGATATCCTTTGGTGGATCTATAAGGATATTTCCAGATGGCTGGAACCAAGTAAGGAAGATCCACTTGAATGTAGGCAGCAACACGCCATGGACTATAGTCATAGACTAAAAATGTGGGTGGTTAAAAGGAGGAAACCAGCTAAGTATTCATTCTCTCTAGTTCCCGACTATAGGTGATAATGTGACCAGCCACCCCACACTGTCATGTCCCCTTCACACCAATGAACTGTGCCCTCAACTATGAGCCATAATAAATTCTTCCTTCCTTAATTAGCTTTTGCCAGATATTTTGGCAAAGTTACCAGAAAAGTGATCAATACAGAAGTGTCCTGGGTGTATACCGAAGTGAGGTGCAGATAAGAGAGTTTGGAGGTTAGCATTAACTTAAAAGTAGTTCTGGGCCCATGGAGGAAGCTCAATGAATAAAGTGTTTGCTGCACATGCATGATGCATGAGGACTTAATTTCAAATCACCAGATGCACATAAAGCTGGGTGCAAGTATGGTAGCATATGTCCATAAGCCCAGAGCTCCTCAATGAGGATAGGAGGGACAGATTGAGGGAGGAAGGGAGGAAGAAGAAGAAGGAGAAGGTGAAGAA
>NC_022020.1:1402702-1423063 GCF_000317375.1 Microtus ochrogaster
GAAGAAGAAGAAGAAGAAGAAGAAGAAGAAGAAGAAGAAGAAGAAGAAGAAGAAGAAGAAGAAGAAGAAGAAGAAGAAGAAGTTGTTTCAGATGCTCTTGAGTCAGCTACCCTGATGTACACCACAGCAAACAGCAAAGAGATTCTGACTCTAACAAGGCAGAAGGTGAGGGACTGGCGTATGACTTCTGTGGACGTCATGGCTTCCACATGTGCACTATGGCACATGCACACCTGTACTCACACATATGCAAACTTGCATCCACACATGTAATGCACACAAAATAATTACAAAGAATTTCTCCTAGTCATTCTGAAGGTTGTCCAGCTTATAACCAGATCAATCTATAAAAAATGTATACTTTTGGATATTTCCCAAATGACTGTTCTCAGTGGTTTTTCTTTGACTCATCTGTAATTTAATGTAACTGCCATGTTGTCTCAACAGCATCACCACAATAGCATGCATAGGCTTCAAGAAGAGAAGAAGAAAATTCAAGGGCAAAAGGAGCATCTGTAACAATACTTTGCCTTTACACATCATTAAAAACATATATGAGCTTTCTTTTATTTCATTATCTTTTAACGGGGAAAATGTAAGCATTTAAATTTATTGCCATAATTGATATCCTTAGGCTTTTGCATGTTATTTTGCAAGCTTCCTTAGTATTCACTTTATTTTCTATCCTTTGCTGTGTTATGTTTTAGCAGTTTTTTATGTTCTCTAGCTACTTAAAAAGCCAAGAACTCACATTTTAAATTATATTAATGGATAACCTTTCAATTGTTTTGACAAAGAGTAACACACAGAGAAAAGTGGGCATTAGCTAGATAATTTCAGAAATTCAAATCTGCAGGACAACAAGCAAGCAGAGAAAGTACTGCAGTATCTTATACATGCCCTCCTCCTTATCCTTCATTTTGGTCTTGGACTCAGCAGGACTTATCGCTCCCCTGTTTTTTAAGAACATGGATTAGTTTTGTAGGTTTGTAGACGTTGAATTGTCAAACCTGCATGCTCTTGTTAGTGGCTTCCCTAATTCAATAGTATGCTACTACATCCATACTGCTATGTGTGGTGAGGTGCCTTCATCTTCTGTCTAGCAGTCCTTTGAGAGGACAGACTGCCATGTACCTATCATTTGACTATCAATGGGAATAGTAGTAGCTTTAAGTTTGTGAGCATTAAGGACAATTCTACTTCTAGTTTCAGCTTGCCAGTCAGAAAACCAGAAGGAGCAAGGATCGCTCCTACTTTCACCAAATGAAGAAAAAGTGCTGCGGGATCCACAGATTTGTGTTTGGTCTTGAACCCATCAGAGATGTGAGCCTACAGGACAAATGACTAATCTGAAATCTAAGTAAACACAGTGTCTATCAAAGAGAACAGGAGTGCTTGCTCACCTGGGACAGATGCTGCAAGGACCTGGCTACAACTACTATTGAACTGTTAAGGGTACATGATGGAGTTGGTCAGAATAGAGATCTCTTGAGGATACAGATATTGCAGGGATGCACAGGTCTCCTGGGTTCCTCTACAAACACCTTACTGGCAATCACGTGAAAGGACTGGTGAAGATCCCCAAAGGAGTGCCACGTGTAGTATAAGCCTGAAAGGAGAGAAACCACAGGAACAGTCTGGAGGAAATGAAACCCCAACCATATTTTCCTTGCCTGTCGTTCTTCATAAAAGAAAGCTTTAAAGTGACAGGGAAGTGGGTATAAGAAATGTCAGCTCATCACTTCATGGATAACGGTGAAAAGCTATTGCATCTGACAAAAGCTCAGCCTTATAAAAGTTCTGTCCATGCTTTGGCACTGGGGTCTTCCCACTGTTTGTGCTCTTCTCTTGGAGCTAATCCTGGCCTGCATTAGTCAAGGTTATCTAGAGGAACAGGCCTGATACAATGAATACATACACATGCATATATATTTAGCTGAGTCAACCCTGACTCCAGGATTGGGTCAGGAATAGAAACGGAGGCTGTGTATTAGTTTATCAGTTTGCCACACTTTGGAATCATGTGAGCAGAGAATTATCTTGAGGGCTCTAACTGGTGTAGGAAGACATGTCCCAGAAGAGTGGACCATCTTCTGGGAGCAACCCAGATAAAGAAGGATGAGGGAGGATGGCTTTCCTCTCCTTGCTCACTCAGCCTCACCTCTGGCCACCAAGCTGATTTTCTCTGTTGTTGCTGCCCATGACCCCTTGTGTAAGTGACATTAGAGCCAGTGATTCTAGACTTCCAGGGTGGACTGAGGAACACTGACTCTTCAGGAGTAGCTCTCCTACTTTCGCCAAAAGAAGAAAAATGCTGCAGGATCCACAGAATTCCTCTTGCACCCATCAGAGATGTGAACCTACAAGACAAATGACCATTCTAAAACCTAAATAAACACAAGTGTCTATCAAAGAGAACAGGAGCTCCCATACATCTGGAACAGATGCTACCAGATAGTGGCAAGGACTCTGCTACAAATCTTATTGGGTTCTCAATCTCTCAGATGTAAGACAACTGTGGTTATGATTTTGAACATACTATGGAAACTAATTTAATAAATTACTTAATATGAGTGTGTACACATGTGTATATAGTCATTCTATCTAATCTGTTCCTCTAGATAACTTTGACTAATGCACCCCAGGATTAGACCCAAGAGCAGGCACAGTGGGAAGCTACCAGCATCAAAGCATGGACAGCTCCTTATAAGCCTAAATTCAGTCAAAAAGAACAAAATACACACCTACTTTCCACCACAAGGCTAAGGATCACTGGGTGGAAGTAGCAGATTGCAGAGGAACAAGAACATGAGGATGCCTGTCTTGTGATAAGGGGAAGGTCTAGTGCTGATGGTGGTTAGATGTTGACAAACCACATCCCAGATCTTGTAGAGCTTGAGGAATTCAAAGAAGGCAAATTTTTTGGTAACTGCTGACATCGAGTTGAAGACTTAGCATAATACCTAAGTAGGTTCATGAAAATCCTCAAACCAGAATTATAACAGCAGAAAAGCCTAACCCTTCTTCAAGTATATAGACCACTGAACTCAGGCTCAAATATTGTATGCAAAATGTATGTCTTCCAACAGAAACTTAGAACTCATATGTACAAAGATTCAAAACACACACACACACACATGCTTTAAAGAAACAGCACCATTAAGGAAAACCAGATATAAAGATAGGTAGATAGATGATGGATAGATGAAAGAGAGAGAGAGAGACGATAGATAGATGATAGATAGATGATAGATAGATAGATGATAGATGATAGATAGATAGATAGATAGATAGATAGATAGATAGATGATAGATAGATGATAGATAGATAGATGATAGATAGATAGATAGATAGATAGATAGATAGATAGATAGATAGATAGATGATAGATTGATCTCTGTCACACATACACACACACACACACACACACATATATATATATATATATATATATATATAATATATTCATACCTTATCAGATGGACATTTTTATCAAGGAAATAAAAATATTAGCAATAAAGCAATAACAAACAAAATGTTCTTCAAGTTTTTCTCAGCTAAGAAAAGAAGCAATGAATATGGTCCAAACTGAAGCAAAGAAAACAACCAAAATAGGAAGAGGAGGGGAGGAGAAAGAGGAAGAAGAGAGCGAGAGGAGGGAGGACAACCTTCGAACAGTAGACCATCCCAATCACAGGACACTCAGAAGGGGAAGACACAGGGAGAGAAAGACGTTTAAATTAATGACTACTATGACACTAAGCAAGGGAAAAACCTAAATTTTAAAACATGGCACATTATATTCAAACTAAAAGAAACCAAAAGCATAAGAAAATCTTGAGAATGACAGAGAAAAATGATGCCTTACCTATAGAGAAATGAAGATCCAAATTATACATTTTAAACTTCTTTTCTGAAACCATGAAAACCTAAAGAAAATGAAATGGCATTTTAAACTATTGGGAAAAAAAGCCTTCAACTCAGACTTCCATACTCAAGGGGAAAAAGTCTTTTAAAAAAAAAAAACCCTAATGAAACATACTTTATCAAAGAAAGACAGAGAACTCACTGTCAGGTGACCTTTACTCTAAGAAATATTAAAAGTTTTAAAAGAGGAAAAGATTTGATATCAGACCCACTATGTAGAAACTAACACTGCAGAAAAATAAAATGGACAGCGGTGGCAAAGGCGTTAATGAAGACGAGATAAAATTCCACTTGTTCCTATTTGTTACAGCACTAAGAGAGAACTGTCTAAAACAAAAATAGATGCAATGCGTTGTGCTTATAACATATGTAAGATGCATGATGAACATAATACAGGAGCTATAAAAGAAAAATTGGGGATGACATTTATGTGAATATGCAGTAACTGTTATATTTACCAAAAAATGATCTTTAACTCCCTACTTTCTAGTCTCCTGAGCTATATAGAATCATGGGTATCTAGAAGGACAATGTACAGGGGGAAAAGACAACAAACAGCCTGTCCAGAAACGGCACCCAGGTAGACAGGGTCAACCTGATTGACCTCCAGGAGCTAAGAGCACTAGGTCTCCTGAAGAGGAAAGCCTGATACATATACAACTATTTTATATATTCCTATAGCAAACTAGACTTGGACAAACCTTTTTTCATAAAATGGAGGAAAGTGCTCTCCACCCTCTTCTCATTTTTATCCTAGCTTAGTCTAAGCTATTATGTTCTATCCTGGTGCGGAGAGGGGATTTGGGGATGTGGGGTGAGTGTGCATGTGTGTATTAATGTGTGTGCAGGCATATGTACACATAGAGGCCAGAAGTCCACCTCAGGGGTCATTCCCCAGAAGCACCCTGTTTGTTGAGGCAGGGGCTATCACTTGACTGAAACTTGTTTGTCTAGACAGGACCGCTAATGACCCTGGAGACTCTCCTGCCTCTGCCTCTCCAGCACTGCATCACCCAGAAAATACTTCTCTCTGGAACAGTGGATGTCCTCAGGCCACTCTGGGGTTGGAAGGATCAGTTCACTCTCAGTGCTCCTCACCGCTGCTCTCTCTTCTGCCATTCTGAAGGAACCCACTTACAAAAAACTTGCAAACGAGTATGAAAATCCAATCTTTCCACCAAGGAAAAGCTGGATTTTATAATCATGCAGGAAGGTTGGACTTGAGATAGGAATCGCTACTTTTTTAGGGTGTCAGCTCTGCAACAGCTGAATGAGCTTTGGGGGCTGCCTGGTTCTGCTTAGTCCTAGGGTGCCACACTGAGATAAAGAAGTTGGCAGGTGGCTGTGGAGACCAGGCAGGACTGAGGTGGTCAGCGGCCGACAAAGAGCAAGGGACAGGTGGGGTTCTGATACAGACCCAATTTTACCTCCAGTACTGTCTGTATCAATCTGCATGAACCTGGGACTACCACCATTGGTAAGCAACAAGATGATGTCTGGAGAAATGGAGCCCTAAAGCATAGCAAGACCCAAGCCTCTAGAGGAGACTACCTTGGGCTGAAGAGCAGAAACAATCACCTCAGTGGGGCAGCTCTGATTAATGTGTTCTAATTCTAGGAAGCCTGAGATATTACTGAGGCAAGATGGACCACATCCACAGTTCCAGATCTATGGCTTCTGAAGTGGCCCCCTGCCATGACAACTGTTATGGTTCTAAATGGCAGTGAGGATAGACAGGTGGAGTCAGTTTTCTAAGATTAAACTCTGTCTATGTCTGTGAGAGACCATACTTCCAAGCTCTGTGCCTCAGCCAAGGCAGCCCTTGTGACAAGCAACGTGAGAGTCTTCTGGATGCAACTCTGTAGGCTGGAAGCTCCAATAGACTGGTTGATGACGCTGCACTCTTTATACACAACCAGCCCACGGCTTTGGCAAACCTGACTGTCTTCATTGCTTTTCCAACCACCAAGCCTTCCCTAAACACATTCATCACTCTCTGTGTAGAGCTATCGCTGATACTTAGATGTAACTTCTCATGCAGCAAACCAAAATGAGACCACACAGTCCTGGCAAAGTTGAGAGGCAATGGGGCATCCATGCATGAATATAGAGAGGCAGCTGCTGATACCTGTCTCTGGGGGCCAAGTCACCTCCCTGTGTGCAGTGGGAGGTACAGAAGTCTCTGCACTTGGACTTGGGTAAGATTTCACAGAGGGAACATGTTTGCACATGTACGTTCATATAGGGCAAATCTGGACGATTCGAAACCTGGTTCCCAGTCCTGCCACTTAGAAGCACATAAGACCTCAGAATCTAAGGTTTGCATCTTCAAACTGAGGTCACAAAAGGCTGCTGTGGAGGAGAGAGGACATAATCCACGGAACCATCAGGAAAGTGAACCTGTACCTTTCTGTTTCCATCCTCATACTATAATTAAGTCACTTTAATAAGCTTGCCTACCCATCACTAGGACTTGACTAGACACACCACGATAGAGTCACATAATAGAATACTACAGGTTTTAAAAGAGTAAAAATCTTCACAAACATATTGAATAAGAGAAATATCAGTTTTTAGTAGAATCTCAATGTCTCCATGTGTGCCTAAGTGCTATGTGTGTGAATATCTCTCTCTGTGTCTACATTTTACATGTGTGTGCACGTGCTTCTGGGGTGTATATAGAAAGTATGTGAGTTATGGGTATAATTCTATGATGTTTGTGTTTTCTGTGTTTTTCTGAAATGTGCACTTGTGTGTGAGACTATGCACATTGTTAGTTTGTGTATTTGTACTATGTGAGAAGCATATCTGTATGTGTGTATGTGTGTGCGTGTTCTCTCTGTGTGTCCTTCATGTATCTCTAAATTCATAGTATGACTATGGATGGGAGCAATTGTAGGGTGTGCGAATGCGTTCACTGCCTGCCTTGCAATTACATCATGCTCTGTGATTGCATGTGAGTTCTCTGTCTCTAGCCATGTGTTTTTGAGTGTCTTTACTGTGTCTACATGTGAGCTTCCTGACTCTCTGGCTATGTGTTTTGAGTGTCTGTGCTATGATTGCCTGTGGGCTCCATGACTCTGTCTCTTCTTTTGGATGTAGCTGGAGGAACCCAAGTTCTGACTTCAAGAACACTGAGGTGGCTTATTGCTCTGTCACACAGGATGTCACCATGGACCTTCATTCTCCTCTTTCAGCTTTTGTTTCTCCTTCCATTTTACTATCACTTCCTTTCTATGAAACATTTGATAATTAGATCACAAAGTGGACGGAGGAGCAAAGCTCAGGCATGGCACATTCTGAGTACTAGCTGAAGTTCAGTGTCATTGCCCATCTCTGACGTGTTTATGGAGACATGCGGAAAGGCAGGTGAGAAGAATCTCTGTGCCTTTAATTTTTTCACTATTTTTCCTAGTTCAAAAATATTTTGCATGCATCTATATTATTGTCATAATAAAAAGAACCCCAACTTGTGTTATTTCTAACACCACTCACCCCTGCAATGGGTACCCACAGTATAGGTAAAGCAGACTTCAAACACCTGCCCCAGTACCCAGAACCTCTGTCTCTCAGAACACTTTTCCTGGAATTGGAGATATGGCTCAGTATTAAAAGGGTATACTGCTTTTGCAGAAGATTAGAGATTGGTGCCTAGCACCCAAGACAGAGACCCACAATTACCTATAACTCTAACTCCAGGAAATCCAATGCCCTCTTCTGGCTTCTGTGGGTCCCTACACACACACACACACACACACACAATTTTAAAATGAAAATAATCTTTTTGTTAAAAGGAATACATGTCCCTCTTCCCTACAGTTTCTATCCTGTGTCTGAATCAAAAATGGAGTTCGTGATGCTGGTATTAGGGTTCTGATTTCAGTTTCTGTGTGACTGGCTTGGAACGCTGCACAATCACTTTCCATCCTCGCCACTCAGGTTAGCCTACTCTGGTTTTGGAAGAAATGGCCGTGAAGGGCAACAGCTCAGAGGAAGGGAAGAGGGTCCTGATGCAGTGGCTTTGGTAGTGGCAGCTGACGCCAGACTCCAGGAGGCAGCAGATAGTAAAGGGAGACAGAAGAAAATGCACTTCACACGTAGCTCAGGTCAGATTTTCAAACCAGTACAACATTCCTATTCACTCAGCATATGCGCAGAATCCTGTGAGAGCTTGTTGAAGAAGTCAAATACCAAGCATGAACTTGTTCCCCAAGAGATTCTGGCAAGGGTGGGAGTGGGGATCAGGGATGCAGCATCCGTTTCCCAAGAAAGAGCTGGATTAGTTGAGGCAAATCAATCAAGAAGGTTTCATGGGGTTATATAAGCTTGTGAAAGTCTAGAGCTATATGGCTTCAGTTTGGTGATTCAACCTCTCTGGGCTACCCATGCCAACCAAACAAGTGAAGAAGCAGAGCGCAGCGCTGTTGAGGCTGTAAAGGTTGTGTGCTTCCTGGTGGAATATGGAAGCTGGCTGACCTGAAACCAAGGCACAGTCTTCCCTCTCTGGGAGGAGTCTGGGGGCTCTGAGGATGGTCCCCCTGCCTCTGAAGTTTCAACCAAAGGCAGCTCCGGGTGCTGCATCAGGCAGCCTGTGAGTGAGCTCCACTGCCCCCTGGTGGCTGCGCCTGGGAACGTAAGTAGAATCTCTGCAAAGCTTTATAATAAAGCTAAGTACAGCCAGCTGCAGGGCCAGACATAGGGAAGGAGGGAAGGAGGTACAGCAGAGAACTTCTAAGGTCGGAGGTCTGAAATGTACCCCACACCTGCTTGCTGGCGCTGAGCTATTTCTGTGACCACCACGGCTGCAGCTCCAGTCGTCCCCAGCATCTTCTGCACATGCGTTCTAACAGCCTGGGAACGAGCAGGTGCCGCACCTGCTGCTAGAAGAGATAAGTCTGATCCACGTGACCATTAGGCATGAGGATGAGGTCACAAGAGCCTCGGCATTGAAAGAAGTTGAAATGCCTGCCCTGCTGGAGCTCTCTTCCAGCTCTAAGGTGGCACGCATCCGCCTGAAGAAGAATCAGGACATTGAGTGGCAGTTGCTGTCTTAGCCTGGAGTCTTGACAGAGATGCTGCCTTCATGGCTGGTACTAGAGTTGCCTCCCTTATCCAGGAAACCCGGGGCCTCAGCCTGACCTATCCAACCTCCCCTTTTAAGCTTGGGGTGCACAACTCCAGAGTGATCTATCAAATACATGTCACTGGACCACACCTTTAAACAGAAGCATCCCTATTTTCACTTTCTCAAAGGAAGTCCCACTTTGGTCATCTGATTCCAGGGTGGCACTGCAGGGCTTCCCTGGAAAGGATGATCTGAAGGTAGGATATCATGAGAAATAATTTATGGTCGGGTACCATCCTCTAAATATGGTCAGACCACAGAAAGCAGACTCCTTGAGATGCCCTGGCAGCAACATGACCCTTAGACCCTGAATCTCAGCATAGAATGCATTGATAGATGATTACAAACTGGTATGCTTGCCCACTGTAACTACCCTGCACCAGCTAGTGCAAAGGCGCTCCTCTCTCTCTCTCTCTCTCTCTCTCTCTCTCTCTCTCTCTCTCACACACACACACACACACACACACACACACACACACACACACGTCCTCTGCCAGCACCCATTGGCATCAGAAGGAGAGCAGGGAGGCTGTGGTTCCTAAGTCACATCACTGGGCATGGGGGGACAAGCTAGATCTCTGCATTGATTGCTTCTCTATTTTCCACGCTGTTTTATCCACTGGTTCCTAGGAGGGGCCCATTGGGACCAGGCCTTCTCTGCAGAGTAGCTGAACAATGCCCCAGAGGAATCACAAACACACCACCCCCTCAGAGTCCTCCAGCACCACGCTCCCCTTATTCAGGGAGCCCCAAGCTGTCTACAGCTGCAGACAAATCCGTGATTTTCTCTGAGATGCTCTAAGTGCCCCCTAACCAGTGACTGCCTCCTCGGCTCCTTTTCTTCTTTCTTTAGAAAGCAAGTCCTTTGTCCATTCCCATTTAAATAGAAAGCAACGACAAAATTACGAAGACAGAAGTGAAAGTCATGCATTTTTCCAGCGAGTGAGGTCTCCATAGCTGTGTCTGACATAACTCACTCTGTTTAACTCTTACACAAGCCAGAGGCCGGAGACATTGTCACCGTGGAGGCAAAGGACAAAGGCTCAGAGAAACTGAACTAGAAAGAGTCAGAAACTAGAGCTGGCCTCTGGTTCCAGGTCCTAAGTTTTCCTTATATCCTCTGCCCAGGGGCCGGATGTCATATCCTCTTCTTTTGAACTCTGTGGGGTGTGGTGCACTGCAGGTACAGTTGGGGATCTTGTCCTTAAGGTGCGAGACTCATGGAGCGAGGAGAGTATCTTAGGCTTCTGGTGACTGCTCTGTGCCTAGCTGGGGGTGTTTTCTTATAATCCAGCCTCCCTCCTTTCCACACCCCATCCAGAACACACCTGCTTATGAGCCAGCAGTCTCTCGGGCCTCAGACTGACATATCTTGGCCTCTTTCCTATCCTACTAAGTCTGCTCAAAGTCACTATCTCAGTGACTACAAATGTTTCTGGCTTAACTTCAAGACATCATGCCACACCCAACTGCTCCCTCTGTGTGTGTTATTGCTTTAAGACACCGCACCACACCCAACTACTCCCACTCTGCCTGTGTTACTGTTTGCTTTATTTTTAGAGTTAGGGTCTCTTTTATCCCAGGCTGGCCTTGAACTCCCTGTACAACCAATGGTGACTTTGAATTTAGGATCCTCTCACCTTCACTTGCTGAGTGCTGGGATTAGAGTTGTGCACCACCATTCCAGGTACATTTGGTACTGGGAATCGAACCAGTGTGCATGCTGGGAAATTACTCTACCAGTTAAGCTACATGCCCAGGGCTTTGTTCTTTCTTAGCCCTCTTTTCTAGTGCTGGTACTTCTCACTTGTACATTCTCTGGGACCTGAGATGCTACCTTTGCCTTCTCCCTGTCTACAATGGTGCTCAGTAATCTCCTTCCTCCAGTCCTGGTCTCCAGCGCTGTGAACTTCCCCCTGAAGACCCCTATTCTAACTGAGGCTGGTAGCTCCACTCAGGATTGGGTAACTACAGCAAATGTCACACAGATGGAACCAAATTCTTCTTTTTCTCCCCCAGCCCAGCATCTCAACAGAAGTCATGATGCTTACTCTCAGCTCTGCTTTTCTCTCACCCCTTCCGCTCAATCTTCCAATGACTACCTAAAATCCAACTTCTTGCCCCACCATGCTGCCTCTTCCTTTCCTGCCTGAATCATCAGGTGTCGCCTAACCCATAGGCCTACTTCTGTTACTAAAAAGTAACAGGAGCTAACGACATCCATAAAAATGTCGATCACATCCCGTCTCCCCACCCTCACAAGAACAATTCTACACCGCTGCCCCACTATCCTGACATAGACCACCACCTTCCCTTCCCCCTGATGCTAGCATCCCACCATGTCTGACCTCCATGCATCCCAGTCTGCCCTATAGGGTATGTGAAAGTACTAACTTTCCTACTTACTTCAAAGGCCTCACTGCTGTGGCCTCTCAGCCCATCCACCCCACACCCATTCTCCACCCTGGTCTTTGTTCCTCTTGCCCCTACAGCTTAATTTTCCCTGCTTTGTCCACATTGTAACTTCCTGCCAAGCTGTGTCTTCAGTCTATCTACAGCATCATTCCCCAGATATCCTATGTCCCCTGACTCGTGTCCTATAGATGCTCTGTGTTACACAGTCTGTTCACCTGTGATGACTCCGAGTCTCAGGACAGCAGCCAATTACTGTCCACTCAATCCTGCTGCTCAGATTTGCCACTGAACAACTCTCTCTGAACCCAAGGCCATTGTCTCGCAGCCCACTTTCAGAGTCTAGAGAAGGCAAAGAATGAACGAGTAACTGAACACCCAGCTTTAAGATATGTCACAAACCATGGAAATCTCCTCTACCTACAAGCCTGGAAAATCTGTTAGATTTACTCAAAACACACATGTAGGGTAGTTTGGATCTATGGACAAGAAATAAAGGTTAGGGAATGTTGCCAGGTGATCAGGAGTCCACCCATGAAAGGTCTCAGGGCATATTATTTGGTTTAGATTGTGGCACTTTGGAAAGTCTTGGAGATACCATCTCTTCATTTTCAGAACATAGTGTGTACAGAACTCCGGGCGTTTGATCCCAGGGAGGTGAGAACACAGAGAGCAAAGTTAAGTAACTAAGCCAATAGGAGAGACTGTGCTGCTGTCTCCACCCTCCCATTAGCCTCAGATCACCAACCATTTCATACATTCAACCACCCAAAGCACTAGGAGCTTTGCAGCCTGAGCTCACAAGTAGATGAGAAAGTATTCATATGATATAGATTCTCTTATCTCAGAGGGCACCAACCTGCAAATTGCAGTGGACAACTGCCTTCATCATAGGCCATATTCATCAACACACAAATTGACACTATTTATTCACTGACCAGCTACATCACCTCAAAGGGAATCCATGGAAACAGAAACTCAGATGGAATGTCTAAGGAAGTACAAGGACCCTTCCTGGGGTTACCTATGGGGTCATCTGCAGATTCCATGAGATACGAATAACCATTCAGTTCTAACCTCACCTCTGTGCCCACAGAGTCACCATGAGAGGCAGCTTCTCTAGGAAACACTAGCAGGAATAAAAGGGCAGAACCAGGGATCCAAGGCTTTGCCTCCTGTTCTTGGGTAGCCTTTGTTCTTAGCAACCATCAGCCAAGGTGTCCGGGCTATGATGGGCACATGAGAAATGTATGCAGAGCAGGCCAGACATGAACAAGCAATTGAATGAAGCACACACATAAGAAATCTGATACATCTTGCACCCAGGCAACCTATGCGCTTTCCTTGGTGACTATGATTTCATCTTCTTAGAGCCTTTAGGACAGGCTGGCTCTGCATGGTACCAAGTTATAGAAGCAATTCTGAGTACCTGGGAGGGTGGCTCAGTGAGTAGTGTTTTCTCTGCAAGCACGAAGATCTGAGTTCAAGCCCACAGAACCCACATAAAGAGTGCAGGGATGTGTGACTGTAATCTTGGAGCTCCTTTGATGAAGTGGGAGGTGGAGACGAGCAAATCTCCAGAATCTCTTGAGTTAGTCTGGCATATGCAACAGCAAACAATGTAAGGGAGACCCTGTCAGGAGAAGCTTGGTCCTGCCTAACTTAATGTGCCAGGCTTTGTTAACATGGGAGGCCTTACCCCTTCAGAGGAGTAGATGGCAGGATGTGGAGGTTGAAGGGAAGCAGGAGAAGGGAAGAAAGAGGAGGGGTGGGAGGGAAACTGTGGTTGATGTGTAAAATGAATTTTAAAAAAAAGAAGAAAGAAATACCCTGTCTCAAACAAGGCTATCTTCTGACCTCTATACTCACATTGTAGAAAACGAATGCTTACATTTACACACACAAATGGTAATACATACACCAATATGAACACATGCACGCACAGACACACACACACACACACACATATACACACACACGAGAGAGAAAGACAGAGAGACAGAGAGAGAGAGAGACTGCTCTCTGCCATCATCATCCTCCCCCTCAGCCAGCAATGAAATTCTGTCACCAATCCCGAGTTCACAGCATTAAACATACCCAAAGTCTGTAATCAGAATCTAGCAGAATCTATTTTAAATACATGGAGACTACAGTACATATGAATATGCTAATCAACTAAGCTTAATAGTTCTCGTTTGTATTAATGCAAATTAGGCAGCTGCATTTCCCACCAAATATTTTCCTTGGTATTTACTGACGAAATCAAGGTCCTTCTAATAAGTTCTAATATTTAATCTAAAAGCTCTAAAGAAGGTGCTTTACTTGAGTATAATCTAATTTCACTGAACAAAATTGCATCTAAAAGCAATATAAAGTTACAGTTTGTTCCTTGTCAAATAGTAAAAATGGCCTTTAAATTTTACACAGCTTTGACCTTTGGTTTTTGCATTTCAATTAAACTTCTCCCAAAGCCTGAGGATCAAATGTTCCCTAGGTGTGAACTGGGCCCTGGTGAGAGGTAGCGTGTCCTCTTTCTTTTTCAAACTGATGCCTGTCTCCCTGTGACACAGAGCAGAAATTTTCTCACTTGGTGGCTCCAGCAGATATAAATAGATATACTCAACCTGGCCAATATCTTATCTCTAGAAATTTCTATGGGTCAGCCTTCAAATTTCATTACTGGATCGACATGCCCTATAACCAGGCATCCTATAAGTGGTTTTAGAACAGCCAACCTCACGGAAAAGTGGGGATAGGTAGATCTGACAGGAACTGAAGGGAGGTTGAATATGATCAATATAATTGTAGGAAATCCTCAGAGAACTAATAAAAAAAATTGAAAACAAGCAACAAAGAATGATCCAACCTCTCCTCTAGGCTATCCATTGCTTTCTCTTTATTTTATGTACATAGGTGTTTTGCCTCCACATGTCTTCAGTGCCTGAGGAGGTCAGAAGGGGATGTCACATCTTTTGGTACATGGGTTACAGAAGGTTGTAAGCCACCATGTAAGTACTAGTAATTGAACCTGGGGCCTCTAGAAGAGGAGCAAATGTTTTTACCGGTGAGCCATCTCTCCAGCTCCCTCTAGGGCCTTTTTGAATAATCTTTAACATATGCAGTACCTGTTGACAATCCGGACTTTATTTGCTCTTGTCGAAACCCAGGAAGTCAAGGATGAGGTGATGGTTTGGCTTCTGACAAGAACAGGGGCTGAGGTCTCAGAGAAGCTATGGTACCCTATGTATCATCACTCTCCCCTTCTTTCTTGGTTAGACATGTTTTTATTCCAGGAAACACCTACTCAGCTAAACACCATATTAAACAGCATATTCATGTATCATTGCAACCATTGCTTGTGGTTTCTAAAGTTGCCAACCATCAGGACAAGATCTTGATGAGTCCTTGGCCTGGGCGGTTACAGGCAAGACCTAAGGTTCCAGAACTTCCGTAGTATACCACCAATAAAGAGACCAAAGCACAGTTCATCTCTGCAAATGTCTTGTGATTTAGAACAGTATTATATGCAAGCACGCCAAAGAGCAGAGACATTGAGGTTGTTTTCACTCATTCAAATTTTAAGCACCTTGTATGTGCTCGGCATTAACTTATACGGGTTACGGGAAAATGTGCCATATTACTTTAAGGAGCTCAAAGTCGAGTAGAGAAGATAGATAATCAAGTAAGTCAGTCATGGCTGTGACTGATGTCACATGATGAGTAAGTAACAGGTGCTGAGATAGTCAAGGTTCTCAGAAAGCAGAGCAGGATGGGAGACAAATGGGAAGCCCTCCCAAAAGACATGAGTTCCACAAACAACCCCGATAAACTACAGTTGTAAAAACTGAGTTTAAGTGTGATTCCTGCATAATGTGCCTACTGGGGAGGCTTAACTACATCACCCAGAATTTCCTTTCTTAATGTTCTGGTAAGGAGAGCCACACAGAGTCATGGATGAATTCAAGACATAAAGAGGCAGAAAGGGTGCAAGCAGATTCTGCGCAGTTGTTGTGGGCTGGTTGATCCACTGCAACCACCCAAAGCACATGTTGAGTGACCATTTTCTTCCTGTTACCTCTGAACTCTCTGAACTTTGTAGGTCATGTGTTTAGATCCAATATGGAGGGCCCTGATTTCTACAAGATAATTCCATCACTGAGGCTATAGGCAACAAGTGTAAACACAGGATTTGGTCCATGTTTGTGGGCTTAGTGTACCAGTGAGTTTCCTTTCCAGTTACCCCCTGTAGAGAGTTGGTCAAGAACAGAAGCTAGTCACAGCATCGTAGAGACCGCTTTATCAGCTCCCATGGTTTTGTGACATGATTAGAAACCTTATAAAATACACTTATGTGGATAACTCTTATTTGCTCTGCTTCTCCGCCTGAGCCCTGAGAGGATGGGATTTGGTACCACAACTGTGTGCCGCTGTAATAAACACCTACAAATGTGGGAGTAGCCACTGGGTAGAGGCTGGAAGACTTTGGAGAAGCACAGAAGGGAAATGGAAAATTTCCCTGAAGAGATAATAGACCTTAAGGGTACTACCAGGAAAGACTCAGAAGGAACTGAGGCTCATGGTCTAGACAATGGAGCATAGAAGGTCTTTGGTACAGGGACAGAAAGCTCTGCCATTTTGCCATCTGCCAAAGAGAATATAGAGCTTCAGCGATATGAACTGGTTGTCCAGCTGCTGTGATTACTGAGGTGTTGACAATATTGCCAATAATATAAGAAAAGATACAGAAACTCAAGGAAGAACTATTAACCAAAGCATGAGCAAAGAGGGTAGAATGGGAGGCAACATGCTTGCTGTATAATCAGGAAGTCCTGAGAGGGATCCCAAGCCCAAGCAACCTATTCTGAGCATGGTGGTACATTCTGATAATCCCAGTTCTTGAGAAGCAGAAGCAGGAAAGTCTCTGGTGCTCACTGGCCAGCTAGCCTAGCCAAATCAGTAAGCCCGGGTCTCAGTAGGAGAGCTTGCCTAAAAAACAAGATGCGCAATTCTAAAGAACACCACCTGATCTTGTCCCCTGGTCTCCACATTGTACATGCATGTGTACATGCTTGTGTGCACACACACACACACACACACACACACACACACACACACACAATCAATCAATCAATCAATAAATAAATAAATAAATAGGACCAGACTTGATAGTTTTGAAAATCTCAGCCTTTTGGTATACATAATATAATTAAGGAAGGAAAGAGAGAGAGAGAGGGGGGGGGAGGGAGGGAGGGAGAGAGAAGAAAGAAAGAAAGAAAGAAAGAAAGAAAGAAAGAAAGAAAGAAAGAAAGCAAGCAGACTTTGGAGGACAGTCAAGAAACATGTGTGGAGAGGAAGCCAGCTCCTGCACAGACACCTCCTAGTGGACTTTTTGTTTTAGGGTTTAATTCCTAGAGAACCAACTGGAAAGATACTCTTGCTTGGCCTTTTTTTGGGGGGGGGCGGTATTTTAAGTGCTGAGATTTGAAACTTCAGTACCTTCTTCCTCCGACCTTGCACCTCTTGCTCTGGTGATGGGACTGCCTTGCAAAAGTCTCACCACCATCGTGGAATCCAGACTCTGCTAGCTGTTTCCTATTGCTGTGAAGAGACACCATGACCAGGGCAAACTACAGATGAAAGCATTTAACTGGGGGCTTGTTCGCAGTCTCAGAGGTTTAGTCGTTGATCATCACGAGGACTATGGCAGCAGGCAGGCGGGCATGGCACTGGAGCAGAAGCTGAGAGCTCACATCTTGTCCACAAGCAGGAGCCAGAGACAGAGATGGCTGGGGAAGACGGGATCTGGTGGGGGCTTTTAAGGCCCACCCCGCAGTGAAACACCTTCTCCAACATGCCACACCTCCCAATCCTTCCAAAACAGACCATCAACTAAGAACCAAACATTCAAATATATGAGCCAACAGGGGTGGGGGACATCTTCATCCAAACACCACACAGACACACACCCAATGCAAAAATCATAGGAGCTGAAGCAGAAAGCCAGAGAAAGTGTGCCAACTGCTGGTTTCCACCCTATTTCACCCAATGCTTAGGATAGCGCCTCTGTGCATTCTCTGATGCTCTTCTTTTAATATTATTGGAGAAGTACTGGTTTTGCCCATGGCATCTCGTTCACCTCTCCTGAGAGATTTTGTACCATTTTAGGCATTTTAGACCTCACATACTGCACCATAAGCCCAGTTTGTCCTTTTGAGATTTCATCTTTCTCTCTTGCCTCTTACTAGAAATGTGTACCATACCATTCCAAAAGGTATCTCACAGATCTGTGTGTGTGTGTGTGTGTCTGTCTTTGTCTGTCTATCTGCCTTTGTCTGTCTATCTGCCTTTGTCTGTCTGTCTGTCTTTGTCTGTCTGTCTCTGTGTCTCTGTCTCTCTGATGTGTCCCTCCTTGCATGTCTCTGTCTCTCTGGTCTCTCTTTGTGTGTCTCTGTGTGTGGGAAGTGTACCACTCTGTCTCTCTCTCCCTCCCTCCCTCCTTCCCTATCTCCTCCCCTCTTTTTATCCCCATCCCCCAATCTCTACCACCAGGGAAACTATATTTTCCAAGTGTGTCAGGTTGACCTGTGAGACTACATCAGCAGCTTTGAGTCCTGACTTTCCCAGTCCCTGGCTGTGCCACCTTGAGCAAGAGCAGTCTTTTCACCTCTTTGTGTTTCAGTGCACTGCCTTTGGATTTGAAGCTAATGTTTCTTACCTCATTAGGTTATTGAGCCATAAGGTCTCCTGCAATTTCCCCTGTTGGGTTTTGGATTTGCTCAAAACCTGTTACTTCTTTTTTTCCTACTCGTCTCATTTGGAAATGAACTGTCTGTCCTGTGTCTGCTGCACCGTTGTATTTTGAAAGGCAGCAATACACTTGATTTCACATGTTCATAACTGGAGAGGAAATCTGACTCAAGATGACTCAGACTTCCGGTCTCGACTGTATCTGATTTAGACAATATTTAGATGAGACTTTGGACTTTAGGCTTTTGAACTAATAGCAGGAGATGGGCATGGATTTGAAGAGGTCAAGCTAGGGTGTTATAGAAAGCACTTGTATTTCCTCCAATTACACGATGACACTCTAATCCATATGCGATGGTAATTGGTGACAAGCCTCTAGTGGCGGTTAGTGGCTTGTGGATATGAGTAAGGCCATGTGAACAAAGCCCCCAAGCACTCCCTCATCCCTGTCCCCGTATGACATTACAACAAAATAGGAGCCATCCTTCACCAAACACCAGATTCATTGATCTCTGGGTCGTGGACTCCTCTAGAAGTGGTTTAAGTTTCTACTGTTTTAAGACACCCAGTTCACAGCACTTTTGAGACAGCAGCAGAAAAGACCCACTTTTTCCTTCTCATCAAGAGGGTGAAATCTCTGGCCCAGGTGGAGACTTAATATCCCAGTTAGGCTGGCCAATGACTTGACTCAAGAATCACCCTTTTGGACAGCAGAACCACAGGTAGGAAGGTCAGTTCACCCCGTGGTAAACATGCTAAAGAAATAGTCGGAACTTTTCCTTCCCACAATTCCCTCTCCCTAGCACGGCAACAAAGGGCACCTTGGTCATGCCGTTTTGCAAGACTGCACACTTTTCTGAATTACTCTGCAGAGCACCACATTTCCTTTTCTTCTTTCTACCTCTGTTCTTAGCTTTGTCTTCTCTGGAACCGTGAGCTTCTTTACTTTCTCTGGTACTCGCTTCCCTGTCACGTGTTTGCTTATCTGCCATGTGACTGACCTCCATGCTGGTTTCCCCACTTCTCCTATCTGTTCTCCTTTGGTCAAATGCTAAGATCTACAGCTTGCCTACCATAGGGTATTGTTTTTATACTCGAATAAAATTGTCCTCCAGTTTCCAATTGAGTTTGTCCTTAAATTCTTTTATTAATGAGATTAAAATCCCCAAGAGGACACCCTGATTTCCCAGTACTGTCTGGTGACTCAGATAAGACTTCCCCAAAATTTTGGCAGTTCATTTTAGCTCCCCGAAGACTATGACAACCACTATGGATGGATGAGATGTTTGATGGAGTCTCCGGTGCTATCAGATAAAGAATGCAGTGGGTTTTACCTCCGAACTGCTCTAGAGGCTACTCCTAAGTATGATGCTAGACTTGCCTTTTCTTTCTTACAAGTAAAAGGACAACTTTGGCCCAACCATGAAACTAACCGTTGGCCCTTCTGTAAAAACACAGCTCTCTATCACCAAAGGCAAACCTGAGCACTGTGACAGAGAGCTCTCAAGTTAGAGGGGGTGAGTTTCTTCTCTTTTTTTTTAACCTTCCAAAAAAAAAGTAGTCAAGAGGCTGTCAGGCAGCTCAGCATCTCCATTAGAATTCAGAGTATTCCACGGTAATTACAAAACAGCTGTAATGGAAAATTGGTAGTCAAACCCATTTTCCAGCGACTAGAACGGTGAATGGGCTCCATTATGTTCCTAATTCTCATTAACTTAATTTGCATAGGAAACAATGAAGGAATACATAATGAAGTACAGTGGGCCAGCAGCCCAGTCCTCACCCCCACAAGGCTGGGTTCAATTCACAGTGACCTACCCCCACAGAGAGGGAGAAACTGAGATCCCTGTAGCCTGGATGGGATTCAGGTGACCTGGGGCTGCCAGCCTGAGGCAGTCCTTGGTGGGACACAATGGCAGGAGATGCTTGCCTGTCACTTTTTCAGGATCCCTTTGCCTCAGCACAGGCCATGGAAGCCCTGATTCTCCTCCCCACCCCTCCTCTGGGTAAGGCTGAAGAACTGGAACAGACAAAAAAAGAACTTGTTTTTAAGTAAGTAACTCCAACTTACCCTGTGCATGCTTCTTCCTACAACTCTGACTTCAATTACAATTGATCCTGGCAAAAAAAAAAAAAAAAAAAAAAAAAA